>NC_134406.1:189492739-189796239 GCF_038048845.1 Mixophyes fleayi
CACAACATGGCCTCCCTAAGTCTATGCTTATCAAATTGAGCACATAGACAAATGTGAAACTGAAAAGAAATATGGAAGGAGTTCAGAAATTGTATGTAAGAGAAAATCAGTAAAATCAGTAAAAAATTGTATTTAATCAGAAAAATATATAAAACTAAATTGATTAGGGGCCAGACATATGCCAAACGACATAGGGGCCCGACATAGGCTGAACTACATAATGACTATCTTAGAAATGGGAGAGCATAGAGGAGTCTTTGGCAACCTGATATACTTCAAGGCCGCATATACAGGACTCCTTCAAAAGAGCATTTACCCTTAACTTCAAGAATGATAAAACTGCCCAAAAACAACCCCAGCACACAAACATCACTCATCCTCATATGCCCCATACGTGCTTCAAAATTCTATCACCTGCCACTCAAAACTCTGATCTGCTCCAAAATAGCCCCATATGCCCTCCGAGCCCCACTTGTCACAAAATGCCCCATATGCACTGAGACCCCATAAGCCCCAGACCCCTCATGTACTCCAAACTCTCCCATGCCACTCAGACCTCCTACATACCCCGGCATGCCACTCAGACCTCCCCAAATTCCTCTCAACCCTTCCCATATGCCCCACAAATATCCCACATGCCCACCAGACCTCACCACATGCCCCCCGGAACTCAACACATGCCTCTTATATGCACATCAGTACTCCCCATATGCCCTTTTGGCCTCGCCACATGCCTGTAAGACCTATCCTCATGCCCATTAGACTTCCCCACATGCCAATCGCACCTCCCCCGCATGTTTCTCCCACTTCCCCCACTTTTACAGCTGGAGCCTACAGAGGAAGGATGTAGAGCACTGCACTCTCTGGGCGGAATGGGGAGGGGTCTGGGCGTATGCATGTAGGCAATGTACAGTAAGGGTATGCCAAGCTTGAACACTCGAAGTAGTGTCCTATTCAAGGTTTGGGCAACTCAAAGATACATGTTTTACTGTTATATTACCCGCACCAGCTATGGGTGTAAGTGCCGATTACTAGTGATGATGGCTGCGTATGCGTGCTAGAAGATGTGTTAGTAATAAGGAGCAACTGTAAATATGTATTTTATGTAGAGCAGACATTAATTACATCCTCATAGATGTATTTTATGGGGGAAGAAATTGGAAAACAAAACAAAACAAAATAATGATTATATTAATGACTACATATCTGTGCCTTTTGGGACTTTATATTCCACATATGTATTGGACGCATCCTGCAGTGTATTCTCTGGTAGAACAGAGTGGACCTAGACCTGTCTTCAACAACAGACATATCTTTACATCTGCTGCTTAATGACTACAGATGTGCGTGTGCCCGATTCACGTGCATTTGTTTTTTTAAGAGACATAGGGGGGTATTCAATTGTTGCCGTTAACGCTCTCAAACGAGCGCTCTAAAAATATTAGCGTTAATACGGTAATTACTCGCTAAATTTCATCTCGCAGAGCTGCGAGATGAAATTCAGCGAGTAAACTACCGTATTAACGGTATTTACGCGCATATTACCGTGAAAACTGTAATATTTTTCGAGCGCTCGTTTTTTTTGTTTTAGCGCGTTAAAAGCAACGATTGAATACCCCCCATAATATGTTCCTTTTGCGTGCCTTAATGAATCAGGCCCAAACTATTCCCAATGTGCATTATAACCTTATCCAACCTGTTAGCTTTTCATACCTTCCAATGTTTCAGCAAAAGAAGACTGTTATAAACAAATTTTTTAAACAAATTATTATATAAGAAGAGCCTACATCACCTACACTACACTCATAGTGGGATACTAGTATAAAATCAGGTTTGCCCAATCACATCTATACATTTGACTGAAAAAGAGGGACTATGAAGAAGCAGTGATGGGAGGTAGCATTCTGTAAACCCACATGCGTATCAGAGATGCTATTTTACTAAAATGTTAATAACGACATGGGGGCATATTTTGCTCTCATGATCCCATTTAAATATCACAATAGTCAGGTCCATAGATCTGAGCACTTATAATGTAGACAGAGATAAGGATATAGCCTATGACTTTAAATTGAAGACAACAGATCATCTCATCATGTTCTTACTTTCTACTCAGGCAGGCTACTGCTCTGTTCAATTACATGCATGTGAGTGTACATGTATACGACCCATTTGTGTCCTAATTTTAAGTAGCTCACTTACACTACATAAAACAATATAGATTACCTGACCTAACCACATCTACATCCTGCTATAGGATTTCAGATTTTTATTTAATTACAAATCAAAATGTAGACATCATCATATCAGGTGTCTCAATTTCTGTCAGTTTTGATTAATAATGTGTGCTTAAAGGAGACCACATATTGATTTAAAATCAAGTCTACTCTAAGATCCCTAGTACCTGAACATTTCTCTGGAAGTAAATTATTTGAAACATGTTGGGATAAACATAGGCAATACAATCAATCACAGAGGGTTGGTATTAAAGTATAAATATATATTACATTTCTTCAACAAAAACTAAAATTTCCAAGGCTTATAAACTTCTACTGCAACTGCAATTTTATGCTTTAAAACCCATATTGCTCTGTTGGAAGCCTTAATTACTACCATTCTTATCTAAATAGAAGACGGTTGCAAATAATTCGTCTTAAGGTTCAATAAAATGTTTCATGTAACTGTCCATGAATCCCTCACAACAACTTGGAGCCCTTCTACTTACAGAACTGCTTCAACTCAATAGAATTTTGCACGTACTCTTTTAAGGCATGCCACCATATTTCAAGTTAAATTATAACTCCACTCAAAGATAAAACATTAGTTTTGGGTGGAGTACAATGAGAAACTTAAACAGTCATTTATATTTACCTTCCATGCTCCATTCGCTGCAACTGCTGGAGGACCCACAAAAGAGTCCCACCCGCACTCCACTCTTCTCTTCCCCACCAGCCTGCTTGAAACAAACTGAGTTGAGGTCAGTGCCCCTTTCTCATGACACCTGTTCGGATAAATCCAGTCCCTCCTTATCTGTTTACGAGTTGGCATTGTGGAATAGTAACATTGCGATGTCTCTGTTTCCTTTCCACATTTGCCAGTAGCCAATTTTTCCCATCTGTTCTTCATTTTACTTCTGGTCCTGAGTCAAGTGCTGACAATGGCCTGGCAGTTTTATTGAAATACTTTCTCTGCGTCCCCTGGTGCCTTTCTTTACATTCATGTATATATTGCAAAGGGACTCTCTCTGGGAGTAACTTCTCTGATTGTAACCGTCAGCCTGTGAGTAATTAACCAGGTAAAAAAACACTTTCCTTCAATTGGTGTATCTGAAGTCCAGAAACCCAAGCTGTAGATCTTGTTCCATTTTTTGCTTTTTTTAAGAATGTCCTTGACAATGATTACATATTTTAATGCCAGATAGTTTGATTGCAGGAAGTTTGGACTAAAGGCTGTGAATTTCGGTCTATATTTTATTTATTCCCAATACTGATTTGTGATATGATATTGATGTGCTTGCTAGAAGTTTTTGCAGCTTACCAATTTCAAACTACCCAAAGTAATATACTATAAATAACAATGTCTTCTCATTCCATGTTAACATGTCTGATCCTAAAACTTGCCGTGTTCGTGCTGAAATTTCCCAAGGCCTCAGTGGTTCTTTAATTTGTTTGACACGTTTGACAATTTACTATAAACTTACCAATGTCCTCATTATGAGCCAAAACACATTATTGCTGGCACATCGTCTTTTCAACACTGCTACCAGGTGACCATGAAGTATTTTTGCTAAAATTTCACTGCATAGTCCTTTAGGAATCATAATTTTGTTACCAATGTATATGTACTCATTTGCTTGTGACAACACACTCTGCAGGTGCCGACAATCATTAATTATGGAATGCATTTACCTACAGGTCATATGTCACATGTTGTTTGTACACATTTGAAGTATGTCACTTGGAGGTGCTATATTGCCATACCCTTGTTTCTTCAGATAAGGCTCTTCCTGTTCATCCGTTCTTAATAGGAATGCAGTGGATAACCTGTCTGTCTTTGGGAAGTCTCTGCTTGGTATATAATGTACTGAAGAGTCAAACAACCTTTGAAAGTGAGGTGGAGCCATTGTCAATGTTTTTTAGAGTCTGTGTTCCAATGGCCTGTGGCCTGTTTCAAGCACTGTTCTGCGACAATAAATAAAATGATGGAATTTTTCAATACAGTAGTCAACATTTCATCTCCATTAGTGCACAATTAATCTGTTTCGCCATAACACGTGATGCATAGACTACTGG
The DNA here is from genome assembly GCF_038048845.1 of Mixophyes fleayi. Classification (NCBI taxonomy): domain Eukaryota; kingdom Metazoa; phylum Chordata; class Amphibia; order Anura; family Limnodynastidae; genus Mixophyes; species Mixophyes fleayi. Next base: position 189,497,032 of record NC_134406.1, read on the forward strand.
CTTACCTTCTTGAGTGTGCACCGAGCCTTGTCCTCTCTGTGATGCATCCATTTGAATGACAGTACCTTCTTTGATATAAAAGAAACTTAATAATGTTTCTGTTTGCTTGACTATTAGTTCTTTGAAATATTTGAACAAGACAGTCTCTAGGACTTCCCAATTTGATGCTGGGGACATCTCCATGAGTGCTTTCATTGCTTATTATTTTCCCAGAATATGACACCTACAGTACTGCTATTTGCATTTTGGAAGAATTAAGTTTGAGTGGATTGCTTCCCCGCATTTTACCAGTGCATACACGTTTGTGTCATGTTCAGTCCTTGCTTTTTCGTGTACCAGGATATCATCAATGTTTAGTTCTAACCCATTTGGACCCTTCTATTAGTTCATGTACCTTTTTGGAACATTTGCTGTAAAGATGTGATTCCAGAAAGGTATGCATGTGAATCTGTACCTCCAGAATGGTATTTGGAAAACGGTTATTTTACTACTGTCCATCTAGTATTAGTTGCCAGTTTCCAGATTGGGCATCAAGAACACTGAAAGACACTGCTGCTCTCAGTTTGTATGAGATGTCATCAAATGTTAGTGGTTTATAGTGTTCTCTCATTACAACCAGGTTTAGGTCCCTTGGGTCTATGCAGATTTGGTGTCTTTTCCACTGCTACCATTGAACTAACACAATAATAGTGATTTTCTCTTACGTTCTCTAATAACTATGGAACTGTTCTCTCTTCCTAAGTCCTTTAAATGTGCCCTTTGGAATGCACGCTCTGTTTGTAACAATCTTACCTCCATACATGACCTCTTCCTCTCAAAAAAACTCAACCTTCTGGCAATAACAGAAACATGGCTCATGCAATCAGACACTGCCTCACCTGCAGCCCTTTCACATGGTGGTCTCCATTTCACCCACACCCCCAGACCTGGAGGCAGACAAGGAGATGGGGTTGGACTACTTCTCTCCCCATACTGCATATTCACAGTTCTACCAAATGTCCCATCACTCGCATTCACATCTTTTGAAGTACATGCTATTCACATTTTTAATCCATTCTCTCTATATGTTGCGGTGATCTATCGCCCCCCTGGAGCACACCAACAATTTATTGAGGATTTCTCTGCATGGCTGCCTCACGTCTTATCTTCAGACATCCCCACGTTCATCATGGGTGATTTCAACATCCCCATTGAAAACCCACCTTCCAAAGCAGCTTCCAAACTACTCTCTCTAACCTCCTCATTTGACTTCTTCCAGTGGATTGAATCATCTACTCATCAGGATGGCCATTGCCTTGATATTGTTTTCTCTAGACTATGCTCAGTTTCTAATTTCCTTAACACACCCTTCCCCCTCTCGGATCATCACCTTATCAGCTACACACTCACCCCTACTGTTCTTACCTCTCTACTATCTAACTATGCCAAGCCTCCTCACACCTGCAGAAATCTTAACTCTATTAATCTTCAACAAATTTCCACCTCTCTCCAAGACCTTCTCTCCCCTATCTCTTCATTCTCCTCCCCTGAGATGGCAGTACCTCATTTTCACCAAACCTTAGCAACAGCCCTTGATCAAGTGGCTACAACGACTCTTCATACTACACGTCGACTTCGATTTTAGCTGTGGCATACTACAGCAACGTGTAATCTTCAAAAACTTTCCCGTAAAGCAGAACGTCACTGGCGTACATCTCATACCTCTAATGAATTCTTTACATATACTTCTAACTACCGCTCCTATCGAAATGCTATGGACACTGCAAAACAAACATACTTCCAATCTCTTATCTATGCTCAGGCTTCTAACCCCAAACGCCTTTTTGACACATTTAAATCTCTTCTCAATCCTCCCAATCCCAAACCCTCCTTCTACTATCAGTGCCCAGGATCTTGCTTCCTACTTCAAGGACAAGATTGAAAAGATCAGACTAGAAATGGCATCCTCTTCCTCGACAAACAATCAGCTCAATTCCTTCCCACCACCCTCTGACCCCCTCTCTTCATTTGACCCCACAAATGATGAGGAAATTTTTACTCTCTTCTTATCTTCCTACTCTACCTCCTGTCCGCTTGATCCTATTCCCTTGTAAATTGGTAGATCCCTGTGTATTGTGCTGAATTCACCTCTAACTAAAATCTGTAATCTCTCGTTCTCTACTGGCATATTTCCATCACTATACAAGCATGCAGTGATTACTCCTATTCTGAAAAAACAAGATTTCGGCCCAAGTTCTCTCTAAAAATACCGACCAATCTCTCAGCTCCTGTGCCCCTCCAAGCTTCTAGAAAGACTTGCCTACACTCGCCTCACACGCTTCCTTTCCACAAACAACTTGTTGAATCCTCTTCAGTCAGACTTTCGTTCACAACACTCCACAGAGACTGCATTGACTAAGGTTGTCAATGATCTGATCACTGCTAAAACTAAACGCAAATACCATTAAATGTGAACAGTCAAACAAGCATGTAAGTAAATTACATACCACTCTATACTTATAAACATATTTTGCAAAAAATATGATATTAATTACTCTCTCCTAATTCTCCTGGATCTCTCTGCTGCATTTGACACCGTTGACCACTTTCTTTTCATAGAAACACTGCAATCCCTAGGTCTTCAAGACACTGTCCTATTATGGTTCTCATCCTACCTTTCTAATCGCTCTTTCACTGTTAATTTCTCTGAGGCCACCTCTGCTTCACTTCCTTTATCAGTTGGAGTACCGCAAGGCTCAGTGCTAGGTCCTCTGCTGTTCTCTATCTATACCACTTCTCTTGGAAATCTAATAAGCTCCTTTGGATTTCAGTATCATCTCTATGTGGATGATACCCAACTTTATCTATCCTCTCCTGATCCGTCGACATCTGTGTTGTCCCGTGTAACTGACTGTCTTTCTGCCATTTCATCTTGGATGTCCTCTCGCCAACTCAAATTCAATCTTTCTAAAACAGAGTTAATAATATTCCCACCCACCAACAAGAGCATACTTGACATTTCTATCTTTGTTGATAACATGACCTTAAACCCCACCTCTCAAGCTCGTTGCCTAGGTGTGATCTTTAACTCAGAACTATCCTTTGTTTCTCACATCGACTCTATATCTGAATCATGTTATGTACATCTAAAAAACATTTGCAGAATACGCACATATCTTGCAAAAGACACTGAAAAAACCTTAGTTCATGCACTTATCATCTCCCGCATTGACTATTGCAATTCCCTCCTTACTGGTCTTCCCCAAAACAAGCTCAAACCCCTACAATCTATTTTGCATGCAGTGGCACAATTGATTTTCCATGCAAATCGTTATTCCTCTGCTGAATCACTGTATGTCTCTACACTGGCTGCCTGTTTTCTACCGAATCCAATATAAAATACTTTTACCAACCTACAAGGCCATCAACAAAGCTGCACCAACATACATCTCCTCTCTTGTCTCAAAATATCTCCCAACTCGGCAACTCCATTCTGCACAAGATCTGGGTCTCTCATTACATCCTCCCATTCCCAGTTCTCAGTTACAGGAGTTTTTCGGGCTGCACCCACTCTATGGAATTCACTCTCTCGCACAATAAGACTCTCCTCTGGCCTACAAACTTTCAAGCGTTCTCTGAAACCCACCTCTTCAGACAAGCTTATAATATTCCTCAACCACCCTCTTAACCTCACTAGATTACCCTATTACCACCCGTTACACAATTTCACACAAGACAACTACCCCTTGACCAACATTGTTGTGTGACGGGATCTTTTAGCTTACAAATCACTTTTACCTTTGCAGTCTGGCTGGACTGAAATGCAAAATGTAGACTTAACCTCATGTATCAAACTCCCATTGCAACATAGATTGTAAGCTTGCGAGCAGGGCTTTCTCACCTCTTTGTTTTACCCAGTTGGTTTATTAGTTTACTGTGTTTGTCCCCAATTGTAAAGCACTACAGAATATGTTGGCGCTATATAAATAAATGATGATGATGATGATGTATAACTGGTCGTACTCCAAGAATGTGCATATTCCTGGCAACACAGCCCAAACTTGCATTGTGCTCCTGAACTATACATTGTCAGGTGGCGTTCAGTCCCTTCAATATTCATTATTCATTTTACCATAGTTAGTTTCTTGTAAATTGTAAGATCTCTAACTATTGAGGCTTTTGTTTATGACATATAACATACACCTGCCTACTTTTTGAGTCTCTTACCACTATATCCTTGTAGTCATGGTTGTTCTTTTTAATTAATATCATATTTTTTGCAAAATATGTTTATAAATATAGAGTGGTATGTAATTTACTTGCATGCTTGTTTGACTGTTCACATTTAATGGTATTTGCTTTCTCCCCCCTTTAAGTTCACAATACTCAACTTTTTTACATTTCCAACTGCTCCTATATATGCAAATTCTGCTGGTCTCTTCTAAATGTGCACTTTATTGTAATGTTTGTGTCCAATTTCTGCAGTCCCCGTAGTTATGTGGTGCCTGCAGTGTGTGTTTTGCCCATTAAATCTCTATATCCTCTCCATTCTGCTTACTCTGTACACTTATCTTTGTGTGTCTTACAGTAACAGGTCCTTCCAGCACTTTGATATTGACTTTTTACACAGATTCAATTGGATGACCTTCTCTAGGTGGAGACCTTCTTCTAGATGTTATTCGACTGCCTGTGCCCATTGTTATGTTGTTCTACTCGCGTTGTTTGGATATGTAGCTCTGGGCAATCAGTTCTAGCTGTGTCAGGGGCAAACGCAGGATTTGTAGATGGGGGTTTCCACACCGCCCCAACAGTGGGTGTGACCAGCATGCATGGGGGTGTGGCTATACTTTAAGATAGTGCTTGGCTGCTTTCCAACTCTCCCTATCCCCATAATATACATGGGCAATGCTGCGTGCACTACTGTTAGGTGCACACAGCTCTCCCTTTTCAAGCAGAGCCATGTGAAGCAGGAGCAGGGTCCAGCCACCTCAATTATACAGTACCCCAGGCTTGGAGGGGGGGTTCCAGGCACTAGGAAAACCCCCCTAGATTTGCCTATATGTGTTATTCATTTGACAGATCTACATGTACTGTATCAGAAAGGTTTTAAGGAAAAATTAAATAAGTTTCAGATTTGCCAGTCTTCTCAGTTAATATGCAGCAGTCAGCTCTCCAGGAGCATATCATGACCTGCGCATATGCTGCCTTTTAGCTTTCAGTTCATTTGTCTGTATGAGGACCTGCAATCATCAGCCGAAGCATATCCTTCCATTCTGCCCAGTTCTCTGAAAAGTTTCACAGCTCCAGTGGAGCAATGTGTTTACCAATTGCTGCCATGCTTAAAAACCCCACCTCTAATACAATGTATTCTTTTGTGACTACTAACAGATTCAGCAGAACTCTGCACTAAACATTTAGTCTATCGTCTCATTTTATCATGTATTCATAATATAGCAACAGCTTGATTCTGTACATACAGTACACCAAACCAAGGGGTCCTAGAAGCTCAAACACTAAACTAGAGGCTTAGGTTTAGGCTACAGAAGATGTGGATGGCAGTGAGCTAAATACAAACATATTACACCGGCAATGTTCCTCAGTGTTCTCACAGTTGTAAAATGCATTAAATGGTATAAACTTTAGTCACAGCAAACTGTTCAGCTGGGGCAGCCAACAAGTCAGGGTGTGGGCCTGAAATGTCAAAGTATAAAGAACCTATTCAGACTGCTTCCCCCCACTCAGGAATCCAGGCTCAATGTTTTGGGCTAATGTAACAGTTATAGAAAAAAAAAAAACATGTGAAAGTTACTTCAGTCCAGAAACAGAGCCACACAAACGGCTGCAGGTGTTGCCTCTTTATTGAAACCAGCTTAAAATATTAATAGTTTTAAGCAGTATTTCATCAGGTAAGCCTTGTACGCCTTTATTGCTGTTTGTAGAACATACCACGCATCATGGGATTAAACGTCTTCTGAAAAAAGTCTGCCCGTTAAATAATGCTTATAAGTGAAATAGGTACAAAGGGTTTCAAGCAGTTGGAGGTTTGAGTAGTGTAATAAGAAATGTAAACGTGTGAGTCATCTTCACAGATAGTGAACAAATAATGTCTGCTTTTATACTGGTGGATTCGATTGTTTTCTTTTTAAAAACATGTATGAATATTGGAAGGTATGAAAGCTATGTGTGTAAAGAGAATTTGGACATATATATAGCCAAAACCACCAGATCTCCACGTTTATAGGCTGCATTAGAGACATTTGGGGAGGGGGGGATTTATTTGACAGTGTTACTCGCGAGAATAAAGCAGCCCGCACACGACTACCGTTAGTGCAGTAATTTTAGCCGGGATTTCTGCCATCGGCTCCCAGAAATGGGAGGAAAAATCAGCATTGAACTTACCGTACTAGCGGTAATAATACGCACTATTACTGTAGTAATGGTAATAGTGCGTGGGCTACATTATTCTCAGGAGTAACGCTGTCAATTGAATACCCCCCATGGAATGAGCAGCATTCTAAATTAATTTCATCATAAAAGTGTATCTTTCACTTCAATGATGAAGGTAGAAGGTATGTATACATATTTCATAAAATGAATTTTATGTAAAATAAAATCACTTTCCAATGTTACCCATGCTACGCTATTCTACTGCATCACATGAGTACTCCCAGCCTTATGTTAAAAAGGCCAGAAATAGTACGAGTGTGTGGTGTCTGGTCATTGGCTGACTGCTCCTTTTAATTCTATTTTCAGTCATCTCTGAGTGCTGCAACAAGGGACAGGTATATAAATGGTGACCTCATACATAACGAATAACGAATGCATTGCTTATGCTAATGGATTTATAATGTAGACTCTCAATGGGAACAACAATATAGGAGACTATTTGCTAAAACCTGCTTTCCACATTGAGGATTTAAGTTATTTGTTACAAACATTTACCATTTACTACAAAATATACTTTCAAGGGTATGAAAGTACAGATCAGTCAAAAACAATCCACTATTCATTTCAATGGTATAATTTTATGCAAATAACATGGTTCAGCTGCCAGTCAGATAATAGCTTTCATTAGTAAATCTTGCACTACCAGACGGATCAGAGACCATATATCATTGGTGCATTCTGCAATATATTATTAAATAAGCCTTCATATGTATAATGTATACTTACAAAATGGTCCTAATTTTACAGATCAATCCAGATTTTCAGAAGTGTGTGTGGCCTAGAGGGAAATTGATGTGGCATGAATAGCTAGATCAGGGTTCGACATAGTTTTTATTTTCCAATCTGGGGTATGAAAAGATATGACGTTGTAGAATGCATAAAAGCCTAGCTTATTTTGCGGTGCAAGGCGACCAGGGTTGCCATTAAAACTAGACAAGAAACTATAGGTGCCAAATTAAAATGTAATTAAACAAATGAATTCCTACAGCTATCAGATATATGGCTCTCTAGCACATCCACAGTTCAAAAAATGAGTAAAGGCGTTTGATTAAAAAAAACATTTGGCATCAGTCCACAAAAGAAAAATATTTAACTTAAAGATTGGCATCACTCACCAGACTCACAGGATGTATAAGTCCATCAGTGGATAATAGAATGCAAATTCTGGGTTCCACTGGCTATAGTGGTGTCACTGGCTATAGTGGTGTTCAAAATTAAGAACTAGGAGGCAGAGCTCAGATACAACAATGCAACATTGTAACTTTATTATGAGTGTTTGGATACTGCTGCTGTCTTATCTGAATACTGTGTGAGTGCATATGAAGCATTGATGGACAACTGGTGGCCCCTGGTGGCCCTAGGGCCCATGCAGCCCTCCCGAGCCTTCAACTGCAGCCCCCAGATCCTTCCAGCGTTAGCGTTATTGTCAGATTTGATTTTTATAGCTCTTAACAATTATTTGAAATGCCTGCTGATATGTTATTACAGATAGGTGTATCTTTCTTTGATTAAATGTATTGTTTTGGTTTATTACTGACATTAAGGTTAACATGTGGTCCCTAAAGTATATCAGGTTGCCTATCACTGATATAGAGGATTATATTTAACAAAAAAAGATACAGTGTTACATTATGGTATAGGTGCTCCGCTTCTTTTAGTTCTTACTTGTGAACACAATTACATCTGTCGTATCTTGAGAAGAGGATCTCGCATTCTTCTTCTATGGACTAATTCCAGGAACGTTTTATCAGACTCATTTTCTCTTTTTAGATCATGTATAGTGCACTGCATAGAAATCATACAGGTTCATAGTTGTGTCCCAGACAGATTTCATGTGGCAGTCCTCATTTTTGCCAATATAACTTAATCATTGTCAGCAGAGGGTCCTATTACTTGTTTTGACATGCAAAAGGAAGCAAGAGGTGACAGTGGAAAAATGAACTAAGAAAAACAGCATGTAATATGTATATCCCAGTTTTGTTACAAAAGTACGGGAGCCTATACATCAGTGACAGGCAATCTGATACACTTCAGAGACTACATTGGCGACCCTCTAACCTTCAAAAAGCATTTCCCTTAATCTCAGTGATAAATTAAAACTATACAAGAAATAAAAAAAAACCTGAGACCCCTATCTGTAATAACATTAAACAAACGTTTAAAGTTATAACAAACAAATCTGACAATAAGACTGGAAGGAGCTAGAGGCCTCGGCTGAAGGCTCGGGGGCCAGATGTTGCCCACCACTGCTATACATATTGCAGCCAGTTATAACTCTTATATCACTCACAATGTATTGTGTGTTCAGCTGCTGTTCATCAACTATTTTAACACTTGTAAATGGCATAAAACACCGCAGATTACCTATTATAATAAAACACAAAAATATATTTACATATCCTTGTAAAGTACCTATCACAATCTGATCACATTCTTAATCAGATGCTCTATTCTGTAATTTAATGGTTCTGCAGGGCACAAACGAGTCATGCTTCATTCCTGCTATACAGACATAGTACACGGACATATGGGACAATTATAAGCAAAAAGTTACAGTCTGCAAACTGGATCAAATATAAGAGGAATATGAAGCAATAATGTGGGAACAACTGGCGTATTTACATCCATAAACTCTGTCAGAGAGATCTCAAGACGAATGCAGCTCTGCACCAGTAGCATACGTGCCAAACACACCCAAATACATTTATACCCAACCAGGTAATCAGCAAAAGAAATAATACACCAGGTATAAATATTCCTTCTCATGTATGAATAAATTCCATTCAAAAATACCCCCATAAAACCACATCATTTTGCCATGATCAATGTAGAAACCACTATTAGTTTCAGAGGTCAATTGTCATCATCATCAGTGCATAGTTGCACCAGAACTCAGGCACCCGCAACTGATAAGGCTACTGTGGAGTAAGCGTCTCCTTGTGTGTTTGCCTCAGGTCATAATTATACCAACACGACCTTAATGTACTCACACTGCGTCTGCTTCGTCTCTCCAAGCTTAAGGAGGTGCAAGGGTCAGATCTGCATACGAATGTAGGCGTATGCTATATCGTGGGCATGCACAGTACAAACGGGTATATATTAAGCTACGCAAACAGCTCCACAAAAGCTCCCTAGTCTTTAATGTGACATAGGTAAAATACAAAAATAACAAATGACACTTCAGGAAGAGCTACATGACTACTGTTTTGCTTGGTTCATCTTTATACTACATATTCAGCTCAGAAGTACCGTAAAATAGAGGAATGTCCTGTTTCGCAATAAGTGAAAGTCTGTAAATTGTGGTTCATTTCTAACAACAGCATATCGTTAATCCAAGCATACTTATATCCAGTGTTTTTCTAGTATAACAGAAAGCAACAACAGAATACCAAAATATTAAGAAATGGAAAATGACACATAAAAGGAAATGAATGGCACATTACTTTCTACACTTGATTTTGTTCTATTTGTTTTGTTTACCTTTGTTGTGACTGAAGCTTTAAACTGGCCAGGCATAAGAGAATGTCTGCAACAATATAGAAAAACTGGCTCAAAATCTCTGTTGTGTCCAACAATGACTGAGTAAAAATCGATTAATTTTTCAGCAGATGACCTCAGCTGAGCTGTGTGTGGTCATCTGCACACCAGCAGGACCCCATGTGAGCTGGTCATTTGGTCTAAGCACTGAACAGCCAGATCTGTCTAACATGGCCATCCACATGTGTGGTTGAGTCAGATTAGGTCAATGACACAAAGGAGATGTGGTCATGTTACCCTGGGACGTGGCTGTAACTTTGGGGCATGCTGAGTTCCTCAGGGGGTATGCCCAACACTTCTGAAGTGCTATCCCCAACCACCTCTCTCCTCTGCTAAAAACTCAATTGCATTACCACGTGCACTAACATAACTCCAAACATTCCCTTTATTCTAAATCAGCACAGCTGGGAGGTATCAAAATATGCCATACCATTATTATACTGTTACGACACACCTAATCACCCTATTAGTATGGAGCATGTTTAATTACTTTGTGTACTTATACTTGAATTGATGAGCATTCGATTATCACATTGATCGTTCACTTAAAATCTGTGCTGCATTCCTTATTTTCATGTAGTTGGAGAATTACTTAACAACATATGGATAAAATGCACCTTATATCATGGTTTGTTTTGCATTCACAGGAGGCCACATAGAAATCACAAAACATCTGATATTCAATGCAAAATCAGCTTTAGTCCAGTTGTGCGCAGAAGAACAAACCAAGATGGCAGAGGTGGTGGAGGAGAGCGACAGAAGTGCAAAGCAGGCAGAAGGGCTTAAGTGAGAGAAGTGTGTAGTAGATGCACTGGTGCAGCCAGTTTCACAGAGCAGTGTAAAAATGAAATTTCATTTTGCGGAGCGAGATTATTGAAAGGAGTGGAGAGGGCACCTTTTTAGGTGTGGTCCTTGTTGTATAGTGCAGTGCAAAATATGATGGCGCTATATAAATAAATGTTGATGATGATGATGGCCATTCCCACTTCACCAAAGAATTTTGCACCAGTTCAGTGCAAACAATAGGCTTATTATTACAGCAGCATGCCAATTAACCAGAACCTTGAACACAGACTAGACCAGTGGTTCCCAAACTGGGTGCCATGGCTCCCTGGGGTGCCATGGTGATCTCCCTGGGGTGCCGTGACCAGGGCTGGTGGTAAGCAAGGCGGGTGACTACTTGCTAATTATTTTGGCTTAGGTGTGCCTTGAAAAAATTATGGAGACCCTAAGGGTGCCTTGAACTAAGAAAGTTTGGGATCCACTGGACTAGACCATGGACTCTAGGTGGATGTCTCTGAGATTTTAATAACTTGTGCCTGTGAAATTGATGTGTCCCGACCTTACTTTCCAGAGAAAACCAGACCAATACATAATGAGCAGTCTCTTATCCGGACTCCACCTTTTTATTGGTGGATGTACAAGAAACTCACAAGGAATTCCATACATTTCCCCATGAATCACCATGAGCACAATTACCCCAAAGCCATCAGTGGTAATTCCTAGAGTATGATGGTAAATGTAAACGAGCAAATGATAGTTTGCTCTACAAACACAGCACTTTAAAAACCTTGGACAGGAACCCTATCTGCCCTGCAGTCAACCAATAATCACCCATCCAATAATTGACATGACACCAAGCAGTGGAAAGAATATAGCCACAACCTTTTATTTTAATTTAACATTTCAAATGTTAAGGAGAGGGGTGTACTGGGCAACTAATTGCTCCCCAAGTGCCATGTACAACGTGCCCGATAGCCAAAATCCAAGGGTCCTGATAACAATCAAAACTCGGGTATAATAAATCAAACCGTGGGACAACAACCGCTCCATGATTTCCACTATGGTAAATTTCCAGGCATACCCCAAATATAACTGTACCATCCGACTCTTGTCTTGGGACAACCAGTAAACTTATTCCCCTTAACCGCAACAGGAGCTTTGCTTTTATTTATTTATTTAAACTAATCCAAATATGTTCTCTTCTTTTTTTAAGACTTATAATATTAACAGCATACAACATACAAAAAGAGCATAAGACATCCTACTTTTAGAAATTTTTTATTATATTGAGTGGCCTGGGTGGAGTTGTGTGTTCTTCTGGAAAGAGGGGGGCATGAGGGCAACATTTGCTTTTACAAATATGATCTCACCTGCCAGGTATGATGCTGCTCACACCTTTTTCTTTTCACTCCTTTTCCACTCCTATTCTGGCTAATCTCATATCATGAAATCCCACTTGCTCCTCTCCTGCCCTGCAAGTTTCACTACCCCTCATTACAGCAGCAGGACCCTTGGCAGACTCCCTGCTTTGGTCTTGACCCGTTGGCTGATTCCTAGAAGGGGCTTTCTAATATTTTATTTTAAAGGGCAGATATACTGTGTTTATAAGTAGGGTTTATTTTCACTTAATTTTTCTGCAAATTGTAAACAAAACATGTAGGGGGGGAAATTATTCTAAGCACAGTTCCCTTTTCCTGAATATTTGCTTAACATAAGTGAGAGTCTCAATTTTGAATGGCCTTTTGAAAATAACATGAACGGCAGGCACAAGCTTCAATGAAACACTGTCCCAAATGTTTAGATATATAACCCGTTAATAACCTGCAACGATCCCAGTACACGGACAGGCCAAGAAATCAGTGTTCCTCGTCTGGTCTCAGTCTCATGAATTGTACTTCTAACCTATGCTGTAATGTTTATGTACATTTATGTTGTGGTTATTGGATTTCTTTGAAAGTAACTTGGGTTGTCTTTTTATAGCTTCTGTTGCCCACCACTGACATATGAAGTATCCTGACAGAACAGCAAGTGCAGGTGCGGTTAGAGCCCTCTATGTCCACCGGCTGTCTTTCAGTTTAAAAGAGCGCTTGTTTTAATCTGTTTCTGAACACTCTAAAAGATAAATTTAGGTCTCAGGAAGGAAGTTGAGTGGGCGAACTGACGACAACGATCTGTATTTGGTATTGCTCACCATTTTTGAAAAAAGTGCATTTCACTTTTTGTTTGTTTTTGAAAAGGCAGAATAAAAACACTGTAAAAAATATATTGAGTTTCATTAAGTTTTACTATGCATCCTGAATTATGCCTCACAAAAGAAGAGTCCAATTTACTATAATATATATATATATATATATATATATATATATATATATATATATATATATATATTTATTCAATTCCCGACCACGGCCTTATCTGTAAAGGAGTTTGTATGTTCTCCCCGTGTTTGCGTGGGTTTCCTTCAGGTGCTCTGGTTTACTCCCACACTCCAAAAAAAAAACATACTGGTAGGTTACTTGGCTGCTAACAAACTGACCCTAGTCTTTATGTCTGTCTGTGTATGTGTGTGTGTTAGGGAATTTAGACTGTAAGCTCCTATGGGGCAGGGACTGATGTGAGTGAGTTCTCTGCACAGCGCTGCAGAGTTAGTAGCGCTATATAAATAAATGGTGATGATGATAATACACACACACACACACACACACATATATATATATATATATATATATATATATATATACACACACACACATATATATCTATCTATCCCTACAAGAGGGGTGGAATATACATACGTGGATATATATATATATATATATATATATATATATATATATATATATACACATATATATATATATATATATATATATATATATATATATATATATATATATTTATATTTATTTCCTTGTGGGGATGTAATGCATAGATGATAAGAACTCCATGTACAATACCCACGAGAGACTTCAAGAGGGTCATGTGAGACCCAATATGTTTCAGTACAAATAGCCACTAACTACAGATAATGTACGCACCTAGCCCCTTTTAACTACAACCAAACCCATGAGGGTTTCCCCACCACTTAAAAATAACTACATAACACAGTGATGTTGGAGAAAAATGGCCACAGCCTTTATTGTGTAACATTAAAAGGGGATGGGTGTACAGGGTCAGAGATGCTGCGCCCAAACCTCATACTACACAACATTAAATACCATCGGTCAACAAAGGGGTTTCTGCCCCACTGGAAGGAACACTGTTCAGGATCGCTGTAAGCCAGGTCTCGGAGATCCCTCCCAACACTCACTTGGCACAGTCTCAATTGTGAGTTCATGTGTGCAGGACATAACCACTAATGCTCCTCCACTAAGCCACCAACACAGGCATGCTACATTCAAATAAGAATGTAGTATGCTGACAAAAGCAAAACTAATTAATATATATGAACATAACATTTATATATTAGCATAACAAAGAAATGCAAATCCCACCTTCTACTAAGCATTGCTAGATCCATACCCTATCCAAATACAACATTTAGCGGAGGAGTAGGAATGCCTCCGCCTGTAAGCTACTTAGGAGAAGAGAAGCGTGCACACACTAGTTTTATATTCAAGCACAATGTGGTCTGTGATATGGGGTATCTCCCAGCTTCCCAAACCCATGAGACCTCCCAACCTCGCAGAGAGAAACAGCAGGGCCTGGTACAAGTTATTTTGCGTTAGACTGGTGTTGCTATCTAATTTAGACTGTTATGGATCTTTATTTGAAGATGACCCAGTGTATTTTCTATGTTTTCTTATCCTCTGTACTTGGGATTATTTTCACTAAATATCATCAAATCACATCTTACAAATAATTACATAACCGGTTTAGAAGTAACTATGAAAGTTTGTATTAAATGAGTCTCTAAGCTATGGGTCTGTTTCTGTAGATACACTACTTAAATGTGTTAGCCATTTCCTAAATTTAAAATAATATGCAGTTTGTGTACTTCATGTTTGTACTTTAAGTTTTATATAATTCTTATGGAAGTCTACCATATGTGTATAAGGGACTGAAGGAAGGCTACTGACAACTACAGTGCCCTATCAAAAATCTTTGGTTATGCAGGGATATTAAAAAGAAATTGAAGAGAAATTGCATGTATTATAACTGACAATTTATAGTTTGATAAAGTTCTGTTAGTTTGGAGAGAGAGAGAGAGAGGGGGGGGAGAGAGAAAGAGAGAGGGAGGGAGAGAGAGAGGGAGAAAGAGAGAGGGAGAAAGGGAGAGGGAGAAAGGGAGAGGGAGAAAGGGAGAGGGAGAGGAGAGAGGTGGAGGGATAGGGAGAGAGAGAGAGAGAGAGAGAGAGAGAGAGAGAGAGAGAGAGAGAGAGAGAGAGAGAGAGAGGGAGAGAGGGGGAGAGAGGGGGAGAGGGGGAGAGGGGGAGAGAGAAAGAGAGAGAGAAAGGGAGAGAGATTTAAGTAACCTAAAACACATTCTAAGGTAGTTCCAGATAAATAAGGTTTACTTTTATACCACACGTGTTTATTTTATATAGAGTACTTGGGGGAACCTATGAGTTTAGTCCTGGCATATATGTGCTATTGTGTACTATGTATATACATATGTATATGTATATAAATATAATGTCTGTGCTTTAGCAGCAAAGCAATGCACATAAAATGGTTTATAAGAATAATAAGAAAAACTAACACAAACTGTACTGACTGCCAACATATGTAATTAATAAGTGCCTAAGCAATGTATTAATAATTATTACTTTTACAAATATCAGTCGACGTTTGACAAAAGTGATATTCATACAGATAAATAGTAGTTTGTAAAAAGTCAGGTGATACTTCTAGCTGACCTTCTCAAGCTGTATGGCACAGAATAGTATTACAAATATAAACCTCCCTGCCAAACATTTAGGGCATTAGTCATTGGCTGAACGTCATTTGTAGAAAGTTAATCACTTTTATTCAAGCCATAAAATATCCCTGAACCACTGTGTTACATATATGCATATGCCTTAAGATAAAAAATACACACTATATATCCTTTCCTACGTTTTGCATTACATGGAATACACATATATACAAATGTAACAAAGTTCCACTGCTAGTTCTAATACTGTTATTAAAAGTAAATGTAATGTGCCAAAACACACACAAGTTAATTTTAATGTCTGCCTTTTTCTCCAGTGCTGTAGCTATGAAAAATGTAATAGACTGTGGTATTGTAATATGTGGTGTAAATCTATTGATCGTAGCTGTGTAATAACTGACCAATAAATCTACAGACTTTCTCTTTATCATCACAGTTTAAACTGGCATCCCTAGATCACTGGAGATGACCTCATCTCCAATTAGGTTCTGTAATTTCAGCTGTCGTGAAAAATGTCTTTAACACAGTCTTCTCTGTCTAGAGCAGCATTGCTCAAAATAATACGAATTACTGGTTTACTATAATTTGGCACCCATTATTTAAAGCCTAAGATTTCTTACATATACAGCTATCTAAGTAAGCATATGGTAACTATTTGCTGGAGTGTTTTTAAGCTTTTTATAGCTGGTGAGATCAGACACATTTTTCCCCAGTACAACAGGGGTTAACAGAAGTCTCAGTGTGAGATCACATGCTTTATTAGTAAAGGCTGAGCATCTGGAATACAAGGCTAGAAGAGGCTAACTCCATAACTATATAGTATACATACATTATTTGCTCTCTGGGCTTGGTCCCGAGCAAGAGTTAACACAAGAGTTTTCTGTCATTTGACTTTGTGCTGGACTTAAGGGAGTTCTAAACATATAGGAAAAACTATCAGAATATGTTTTCTTTTTCTTTTTTTTTTATTTTAATAAGTTTGTGGTTATTGTAAACTGACTTGATCTTAAATATCATATTTGGTCTATGTTACTGCAGAAAGCGTTCAACTGAAAAAATAACACAGAATTCAGACCAAGGGGTAAATGTATTAAGCTCCGGGTTCTTTAACACCCGCGAGTTCGGCGTCTTCGGCGTTTAAATTTAAAGCGGCTCTGCCTTGTAAAGTTTTACAAGGCAGCGCCGCTTTAAATTTAAACGCCGAAGACGCCGAACTCGCGGGTGTTGAAGAACCCGGAGCTTAATACATTTACCCCTAAGTATGCATACAGAATGGATGAGTTCTTGTGGAGCTAGGACTGTCAATCATAATAAACGAATAGAAAGCAGCACATCACAACCATTCCCTGAATGACAACATATTATAATCAATGTATTATAAATAACAGATGGGCAGGAGATTGTAAAGATCCTTTTTACATCAGACCTAAATGCAATTTTAATTGCCTTTTTATCAAATTGTTGGAAGAATGCAGCATGTATGTGTGTGTATATATTATATAGACACATATAAATGTATCTTCAAAAAGATGTGCTTAAGTCAAATAAAAGCTTTGTAGCACTTTAAATTAATCAAGATATTAGTATAAAATTGAATCACAGAGGACAGTGTGCAGCAGGAATAAAAAGGCCAATTTAGGATACATAAACAATAAAGATGCCTGGAAACCTGTAATCTACCTATGGGCTACAACTCAAATTAATAGAGAGATTCACTGTCCTAGGTTAGACAAGTTAGAAAGCTCACCCTCCAGCGATAGTGATCTATTTTGTGTGTGTGCATCTGTGTGTGTATGTTAGGGAATTTAGACTGTAAGCCCCAATGGGGCAGGGACTGATGTGAGTGAGTTCTCTGTACAGCGCTGCGGAATTAGTGGCGCTATATAAATAAATGGTGATGATGATGATGATCTCTGCTAGTGGGAGAACTAACGCTAATCTGAAATTTAAGGTTAGGTCACTGTATTAAATGGAGTTGTACTACACAGGTAGGTTAGTTCAGGAACATTATTTATGTGTCCTTTTTATGTGTTTATTGTCATTTCTGCTGTGCTTGTTGTATTTATTGAAACCTTTCAATGAACAATCTTGGAGTCTAGGCTATTGTCTGTCCTACTTGGAAGCTTCCTCACCACCTTATCGCTGGTGGGGGGTCTTCCAATCTTGGCCAAGCAAGCACTATATATGTTTTCATACATTACCTATGACATGATTAATTATCACACCAGCAACCTGCATTCCTATTTAGATAACATCTATCTATCTATCTATCTATCTATCTATCTATCTATCTATCACTTTACCCACTAAGGTGGGTGATTTATTTAGCTCTGAGGTTCCGTAGTAGCACTTATTATTCACTGATGTTGGCAGGAGCTGGCTGTGAAATGATAGCATGGAAGGGGGGGGGGGCAGAATCAGCTTTGCAGCCTATTAGGAACAGTTTTTTAAGGAAGGAAATGCAGGTAGCCCAATGACCAGCCTGGGGGGGGGAAGATGCGCCCCTGCCCCCCAGACCCTGGATATTTGATACAAAAAATACTAATATTCAAAATTTTGGTACCTAGGAAGTGCAGTAAGAAAAAGATCTGTTCATAGATCATGTTCTTGATATGAAAAAATATTGTGAATAACACAATAATTCACTGATCACACTCATTTATTGGGATACACAAAAATCACAGTAGATTCTTCATACAACTAGTATTGCTCAGTATATGGCTACAGGACATGGCCAGTCAGGGATATATTTAATTTCTCCTCTCTCCCAGGCCACCTTTGCTGCAAGTCCTCTTCAACCCACTGTATACCACACCATCATTGAGCTACATGACTTAAACCACCACCAAATCCCATCTGTATAAAACAATTTAGTATATCCTACTTATAGCTATTTAAAATAACTGTTTTGTGCTCATATATATGTGCCCTAACAAACCCAAACCTCTAGTTCCAGTAGTAGTATCTATGCCATACTTGCCAACTCTCCCGGAATGTCCGGGTGACTCCCGCATTTTGCATGAGTCTCACGGACTCCGGGGAGAGTGTGACAATCCCCCGTATCTGCCCACTTCCTAGCGAAGTGGGCAGAAGTAGGTCCAAAACACTGCGATTCACCGGGAATCGCGGCGTTTGGACCCGCCCCGGCTGTAAAATGCCGCGTTTTGCGTCATTACGTCACGGGGGCGGGGCAAAATGACACTTTTCGGAGTCCTGCCCCCTGCGCGCCCACCTTTCCTGGCAGGCTCCCGGATAATACTTGCCATAAGTTGACAAGTATGATTTATGCATAAAAATACTGGTTTAGAAATCAGTGGAACTTAAGCACAAGCGTTACACCTCTGCAATGCTGCCACCTCACGCTTGGGTTTAATTGGCCTTTCCACAAATCCAGTCACTCCTCCAAATTCTCCAATCAGCCGGACACAGACATTTTAGTAAGTGATTAAAATTGTTTTGGCATGAGTTGCATAATCAAAAACTAAATATGTGCTCACATAGTAAACCTAAAAAACAAAAGGAACCCTTGAACGTTTATCAGTTTGTTCTCTAGAAAAAAAAATACTATTTCTCATATGGTAGCTTGTATCTGTTTGCCAAAAAGAAATACAGTGTTGTACCCTATCTCAATAAACAAGAGCTGTTCACCATCAGCTACAACAACCGGTGTAAAACCGACTTCTGACTTCAAGCCAGTTCTTTGAAAAATAATTTGAAAATAAAATGTTTGAAATAATGCCATTAAGTTATCTTGGACAAACACTAATAAGTTATTATGTCTAAACACAGATACATACTTGTCTACAAAACAGAAATGTAGATAATTTAGAAAGTTGATTTGGCCTAAGAATTGTTATTGTATCACTAATGGATATATTCTAGTAGCAAATCTTTTCTGGTAACCTACAACATTATGTTGTCTTATACTAAAACAAGTGTATTTACCATTTTTTGCATATTTTTATTATTTCACTTGCCAATCACATTCGTATTGCGAGTTTACAAGTGTCACACTTTCGCCCAAACAGGTATAGGCAACATGTTGAACCGGACATGACTGCTCTAGCACCCTGAGCATCTGTAGCACCTTGCCTACCAAGGCTTTAAAATGTCAACATATCTTCCTATGTTTGAAAGAAAAACATAATGCCATCTAGCTGTTCAGCAAAGCTTCAGTTTACCATAAAACATACATATTTTGGGAATCTACCACCAAAAATCTTATTAATAGTTATTTCCTCACTTCACAGGCTTCAGTAATCTGAATACTTCATGTTTCAATGTCTGGAGTATTTTAAATTAGGCAAATTTCAGCAAGATACAAAGTTTCACCAAAGAGAGACTATTGTACCAGTACTTTGCTTTGTCTCCCTGGTTCCATTTCTCTGCCTACCCATAATGTGCATGCTCCACTAAATAGACATACTCAGTGGGACTGTTCCTTGCTAAACCTTCATGGCAACAAGATTACTAGGGATATGACAAGAGTCAAATTGGTCAGGCAAAAGAGGGCAAACATGAGGAAAGAGAACACACACACAGACAAAAGGGATGGTCTTAAGGATAAAAAAAACCAATAGGGCATATAAAGCAGCAAGAATAAGGCAGACAATGAGAATACAAAGGCATTGACCCAAACAATCTCTTCCAGTAAAGTAAAACGTCTCCTTTTATTCAATAACACAAACCAATATTGATCTTTTGCATAAGGGAAAACGACTCAAAAAATACAAGTAGAGTAATTTTATACAATTAACCAATGGCTTAAATAACACAAAGGCAGTATGAGAAATTAACATTTTTAAAAAGGACTATAACCATAAACATATTTGTGTATGTCTACCGAGGACAAGTGAATGCATATATTAGACATAGAGTTATGTAATACCTTTATACAGGCTATAAACAAACTTAGGGAGCTGAATGCTTTCGATTTGTTTGCATTCAGCCATATTTTTGCTTTTCATCCCTCCAATGACATCATATCCCACACCCAAGGATGTCACACAGATGCCTTCCCTTGGGCTTGGCACCACACTTTAATGTGAGAGAATTTTCAATCCTCAGCTCATTTGACAGGAGAGCTCTGGTGGGAGCTAAGGGGATTATGAGGAACAAAAGACAATGGCAACTGAAGTGAATGGGGAGCTCTCCAAGATGACTAACTAACACCATCATAGAAACAAGGCTGAGTCCTAGAGGAAATTTTTTTTTTTTATATTTACATTAGATAAATACAATGTGAAAATAAACATAGATGGAAGTATGAACTTGATTTCACATAGAATTGTGTTTGACACCACGGTTTTCAGACACAGTTTGCTAGGAGCCTCACTTCACTACTTTGTGCTGTTATGGAGCCTTGCTCCTTCTACCATCTGATTCTCAGTCTGTGACTTTCCATTTGCCTCCATTCCCCTCCTTCTCAGCATGTCACTGACCGTGTCACATGCAACCTTGATCTCCCTATCAAAATCACAGGTGAGGGTCACTGCCTCACTCTAGATTGCCAAACTCATCTACAGTTGCTGTAAACCAGTGGTTCCCAAACTGTGTGCCGTGGCTCCCTGGGGTGCCACGGCGATCTCACAGGGGTGCCTCGGCCAGGGTCGTTTGTAAGCAAGGCAGGGAACTTCTTCTTGGTAAATATTTTGGCTTAGGGGTGCCTTGAAAAAATTATGGAGACCCTAAGGATGCCTCGAACTGAGAAAGTTTGGGATTCACTGCTGTAAACATTTAATGGTTACAGAAAACCACTTAAAAACTTAGGTCCTCCTGAATAAGCAAAGCCCAGACCTAGTAAAGTCACCTTAAAATATAGGGTTAGTGTTGCTTTATAGCTTACCTGCTGTTTGACTCATAAATGATGCTGCCTGAGACAACTGACTCTTTCAGCGTCATTCCATACCCACACACACACCCACAGCAAAATAATGGAAAGGGTGAAGACAAAGGAGAGGGGAGAAACAGTTGAATAGACAGTGGAGAGGGGGCACAAAATGCAAACATATAAAATAGAAAAAAATGGGAAAACCAGGAAGACACAATCAAATTGGGCTGATAGAGTTAAAAGAGCAGATAAAATAAAAAAATATTTACTTTTAAGTGTATGTATTAGGAGACTTAAAGAAGTGACATTTATTGATGTTTATGTCAAGCACCTTATTGATTTAAATGTGCATCCAATTGGTCAGCAAGACATGTCTTGAGATCTTGCCAAGGTTTGGCTGGGTAGGAACTTTTAGCTGCCCATCCTCTTCCTGGGTGAATTGAAAAATGGAGAATTCAAATGTTTCAACTTTGTGGTCTGCATCTCAGGAACAGTATGTGACCAACTACAAGTTTGGTAACCGGAGGGAAATGTAATATTTTGGTAATGGTATGTGGAATAAGAAAAATTCCATTCAAACTGTATGAAATCTGGCATTAGCCCCTCTCTCCTTAATGTAGGCCATCAATTAAAATTCAGCTCTGTAATTCATCACAGGATTACATGCAGAATTGTAATATTCAGTACAGCAAAAAATACAGGATGTGACGACTTGTGCTGAACAGGTCAGAACTTTGAGGCCTTCAATTTATATGCATTTATAGTTGTCAACTATCCCAAGATTTGTCCCTGTTTTGAAATATTGGAACAATTTATTCTGTATATTAAATGCAATTCTCATAATCTATTCTTATTCTGTAGGCTTTATGGGGGGAATTGAACGTGAGTTGTTTTTTTTGCCGTCGGGTTACAAAAAAAAAATTCCCGTGCGGGTTTTTACCTGCTAGAGCGACCGTTTTTTTGTTAACGCAGCATTAAAACCCGTGCAATTTAATTGAAAACCAGGTAATGCTGCCCCCGCGCGTTAATCATTGGTGCTTGCGAATTTTTAGGGGAGTTAAGGGGAGGGTTTAACGCAGTCATGTATAAAAAAAAAGGAATGGGATACATTTGCATACATTATATTGCATTACACAATCTTTCTATTTTATAATATCTATATACAGTACTTTCTTTTAGCATATTTTTTCTATTTTACTATTTTTTACTTTAGAATCATCTATACCATGTCAAAACATATTAGTACATACATATTAGTACAAAAAACATACATAAATATAATTAGTGATTTTTGTGTTTTTTTATTTTTATGTTTTGTTTTTTCTTTCTTTTTTTAAAATTAAATCAACTTTTTCATGTGATGCATTACTGATAAACATAGTTTATCTTTATTTCCCATTATTACATGATTTCAAATAGTTTTCTTATGTTTTTTATGTTTAGCACACCCCAAAGAGGTGCGAGATAAAACAGCATATTGGCCTGTTTAATGCACCGCGTTAAAAAACAATTGAATAGCTTTTAACGTGGCTGCCCCTCGCACACCCTATACTTTCAATAGACCTTCTACTGGAGCGCGAGAGGACCGTTTGAGCAAAAAAAAATGGTGCGTTAAAAATGTAATTGAATGGCGGGTAAAGTTAACGTGCTGTAAAATGAAGAAAAACGCGTTAAAATGATTTAACACGGTGTTAAAAAAACAACTCGTGGTCAATTGAATACCCCCCTATATGTTGATATTTACTAAAAAATCGTATTTAAAGTGCTACAAATTACATTATAATGAAGTTCAAAAAATATGTCATGATAGAGATTGCTGTGCACCATGGTCCACCAAGCCTGAACTGTACAGCAAGTAGTTACATACACCGACTACAAAGTGCACCTGGAAATAATTGTAAAATGTTGGTAAGTATGTACACTGTGTAACGTATGTGGGAATCACATAGGCTGCCATCCTTCTATTTACCACTACACAATTACATGAGAAATACCGTATGCAAATGTAGTTTATTATAGGAATAAGAAATAAAACACTAGTTTATTTAGGACATCCTTGCCAACTCTCCCGGAATGTCCGGGAGACTCACGAAATTTGGGTAGGTCTCCCGGACTACCGGGAGAGCAGGCAAATATCCCACAACGGCATCTTGCTGTCCAATTGAATCGCGTCATTTTGCCCCCCCCCTGGACAAATCGCCAAAATGACGCGATTCACCGCGCCCTGCCCCCCAACCACGCCCCCCTGCCTGGGATCTCCCGGAAAGAAGTTTAAAAAGGTTGGCAAGTATGATTTAGGAATGAGCTACACCAAAGATCACATTTTTACAAACTCCCTTTGTCCATGTATTCCTGCAACTTGAATCTTTAGACTGTACACAAGCCACTTAATGCAAACTGTTTATGAAATAACCTGTTTATTTTAATTAAACAAAAGTAATGTACAAATGTATTTCACAAAAATCATGTTAGCATTTACATAAATTTCTAAGCTTGTCATATAAGAACTTGTGACCATGCAGATTGATGTTTTGATACATAATATTATGAGAAATCACTATAGGAAAAACATGGGCTTCAGCAGAGATGTACTATGGCACTGAACCCATTACAAAAAGTAAAAGGACTAAGCAGCACAATTATTTGAATGCCCAAAATGCAAAATGAGCTATTAATAAATACCGAAACCTTAAAGTGCACTTGTAGCCTACGCACAGTGTCCATAGCTATATTTTGTGAGCTGGTCCAATATTCATGAGACTGCAGCACAACCCCTGTGATCCCACTTCTGCCACCAATGTGTGTAGGTAACAGGTACACTTTAAAGGTTTGAGTTGTTGATGCACCTGTAAACCTACAAATAAGTCTAGAGCTCAGCTATATTGCCTCATCCCCACCAGCATGTCCATTTCATACATTTACATCTTACAAGACAGACACATTCATTTAAAATGCAATGATATGAGTAGCAAACAATGCACTGTTATTATTTGCAAAGAAAAACAAGTTTATTTCACATTTAAAAAAATCAAATTATCTTACAAGTAGAGTCATCAGTATAGATCTAAATTAAAAAAATACATAGGAAGATCATTTCACAAGATTCAATCAAATATTAATATATATGGGATTTCTGTAGGTATGTTTCATACAATAGGCTGCACTGATTAAATATTTTATTATATATATTTAATAATAAAAAAAATATAAAAAAAACTATTAAAACTATACTTTATATACTATAAAGTATTTATTCAACATATAGAACAGTTGCGAAATTTCTGTACTTATCCTCTTTTTTTTGTATCAACATGGTGCGCCAATTGTTACAGACAAGATAATGCATGGCCTAAGTCCATAAAGGTAGTGCCAGTAAATTCATAGTGTGAAAGTAACTAGGCTCTAGCTGAAGATTGCTAGACCTCTCCCCTGTCAAAAAAAAGACTCTTTGTTTCTTCCCCAACCACACCCAGAACAACAGCAGCTGTTATGGTCCTAGGTTTGCATAGGACACTGCCAAAACAGTGGGTGAGTCCTGTCTTCCCCACCCATCTCTTCTGGCCCACCCTAGATGTCAAAAAATGCTATCCTTTGAGGCGTAATTGTTCTCATTTAGTCTACATGCAAACTAAGATCATTAAAAACACCTCCTAGAAAGAACAGACTTCATTGTTTGGTTCTGCTCTCAAATGCGTGTGCACCCTATCGCATAATGTAGTATGCTTGAGATTTCAGCTCTCAAGTAATTTCACAAGTGCAGAGTTGTTTTAGTTGTCTGCGATAGAGATATATATATATATATATATATATATATATATATATATATATATATATATATGTGTGTGTGTGTTTTTGGCACCAAATAGGATGTTTGCAAAAGGGCAGGTCAGGTAGTATGCATTTCAGATTAGCCAGAACAAAACAAGCAGTTCTTTTCCAGCAAGGCTTCAACTTTCCCTCTTTTACCCCCAGGAGTTCTTAAACACAGTATTACAGTGGTCTTGTTTGTACTTCAACAAAATTGCAAACGCCCAGCTTCACAAACATAAGAAACATTTTCATGAGACATTGTGTTACCATTGGCTGGGAGATAGGTGAATTGCTGGTACTGGCTTCTTTTCCTTTTCCCGTTGCAGACATAAAAATTGACTTGAACTGGGCTGGATATTCTCAGATTGCGAAAAGGTGGGATTTCCACAACTAGTGAGTTCTGCAACAAAAGTGTATCAATTACTCATTCAAATATAAGAATTTACCACACTACCTTCTCTTTTATTTCTAGATTGGCCTTCACATATGGACAACTTGATATTGTTCAGAGTTTATTAAATTCACAGTTATTGTAAAGTTCTTGTAGCTTACACATATAGATGAAATAATTTTTTGGTCCAGAAAAGCCACTGTCTAACTGAAAAGAAAGTGCTATGGTACAACTCACTGAGTCTCATCACCTGAAAGCTACAACAGACCTCGTAGATTGGATGGGTCATTTAAAAAATTGTAGAATTGTAAATTGTAAAATTTGAACAAAAAAAAAAAAAAAGAGAAATATATTTGTGGTCTTTCTCAATCTAGTACCTCCCACAGAAAGTGCACATTTAGTTGGTCAATTTGGTTACAGTAGAATGTAAGATTTTTATTTCTAAATTCATATCCCCAATAATATAATTTGTCAGACATCAACCAGTGTGATTTTGGTTAGCCAATTTCATCAACCGCTGTACTGTGTGCAGGCAGCAAAGTGACTGCTACTGTATACACAACCAAAACCCGATCCAATTATTGATCAAGTATGATAGGAAATCACTATAATATATATATATATATATATATATATATATATATATATATATATATATATATATTATTTTATGCCTCTGCTGTATATATACTTACAGGCTTGTTCATTTCTTTATCAGTTTTTCCTTCCATTTCCCATACATGATGTCCATCTAAAACAAAACAAAGGCAAAACAACCTGATTTTCTGCAATAAGAATGCATTCTCCTTAGACAAACGACTTGATCTACCATTCTAATTAAAATTTAGGAACCAAAATTCTAAGCATAAAACATTTTGCGCCAGGCAGGGTCAGGTGAATGAGCAACTCATGCCATATCAGGTCTAAATCTACCAGAAAGACCAACTGCCTTCCTTTTTATTTTTCATTACTTCATTGGAGTTGTTTGTTGTTTTTTTTGCTACTTTACCTTTACCAATTACCTAGTTTCCCCAAAGCATGTGGAAGACACAGTCACTAATTTATGTCATAGGTTTACTCATTGGTAACTACACACTGCATCAGTAACAAAGTGACTGAGCAAGTACCAATAATGGTTACATTAATAAGGGAAGCATGAACCCAGTAAGGTCCTCCTCACTACTCTTCAATACGTTGTTGAAATGTTAACACTTTATTTATAATGACAACCCAAAAACCGCTAATTCTATGTTGCTTTCAAGTAACACAATGGGAATGTGTACATATGGAAGCACGTCTTCAGTTGGATCTACAATGTGAACAGGACGATGGGCAGAAACATGCACTCTCTATCGGCTTTGTTTATACTTTTTGATACCCCACAGTTATCAAAGTGTAGGCATACAAGGCTTATTTGCCTTTATTTGGCGGTACCAATGCATGAATATTAATGGTTTTAAAATTAAACATAGCAGGGGTCATTAATTAACAATGTTAAAGAATAGTGCAGCACAACAATTCTCATTTAGCTCTATTACACATGGCTAACACTTTTGTAGTTACTGGGTATTATTCCAGTGCAGGGCCGGATTTCCCACTAGGCAACATAGGCAATTGCCTAGGGCCCAGCGGTCCCCAAAGGGCCCTCCCAGGGCCGGCGGTGAAACCACCCTTTAAAAATGGGCCGCTACTTATGGGCCAGTGCTATGTGCTTGCCCCCCCAGGCTAAATTCTGCCAGCCAGTCACTGAATAGTGGTATATGTTATGCTAAAAAACTATAGTGCTATGGATTTTTTCAGGGAGGGGGCCCCAAACCAGTATCTTGCCTAGGGCCCCATGAGGTCTAAATCCGGCTCTGTTCCAGTGTGCAATATATGTGATTGATTATAGCTATTATGTCACAGCACTGCCTACCTGGACATCGCACTCTTTTCTCAGGTTGCCAAAAGGAAGTTCTAGTTTGACCCATATTAACATATAAAATGACAGACAATAAGGGGTAACTGTGGGGCCTTTATGTCTAATATTATATACATTTTTTTTTATTGAAACATGTTTTACTTTTATCTCTCCATTTACAGTGGTTTACCTGAGCTGTATGCTTTGCAATGTAATGTATACTAAACAGAATAAGTAACTGAACTAGCAATTTATTGTAAGAACTTGTTATCTCTTTATAGATTAATATGAATGTATGGACTTCTTCCAGTATGCATATATTTGGGTGGGGTACGGTATAATGAAGCTGATTAAATCGACACCACTTACCCCGACATGTGTACACCGAAGCGCTGCTTGGCCACGAGGATCGAGGACGACTGGTGTTGGATGCGACTTGAACCAATGGCGATGAAGCAATAACCCGCTTGACTTGATGACGTCACTCAGATCCACAACGCTGTTATCGGTCCTGTTAAGGGGATAATGTAAGTATTTGGCCATATACAATGTACTTTAGAAAGCGCTCTACATTGTATATGGGCGCATACTTAAATTACCTGCTTAACAGCAGCGATAAAAGCGTCAGGGATCTGAGTGACATCATCAAGTCAAGCCAGGTTATTGCTTCATCGCCATTGGTTGAAGTCGCGTCAAACACCAGTTGTCCTCGATCCTCGTCGGCAAGTAGCGCTTCGGTGTACACATGTCGGGGTAAGTAGTGTCGGTGTAGTCAGCATCGATATGCTGACTACCACCGATATATTCATTGTTCTCGGTAAGTATGATCTCCTATAGTTGTATCGCTTAATTTAACTGAAGTTGTGGTACTGCATCTACATATTCGATGGTTAAGAGGATTTTTAGTTGTCTTGTAAATTGATTCTACGCCTGCTTCATAAATATAAATTAATAAGGCTGCTTTCCGCATTCTCCTAAATTAACACGTTAGACGCAAGTACTTTGGAGCAACCTACAGATGAAAGGTTGTATTTAGTTTTAGTTCAGCAGAGATAAAACATGTTTTTACCCACTTCCCAATTTATCTTACTGCAAGACGTTAAGGCATGTAGATATTACCCAGAACCTCATAATAGTTCTTAGTATTCAGATTATCATGCTAGTCACCCATGTTCTGATAACACCAAAAACATTGGCACATTAGCCTGATATCACTGATTGCAGTCATAAAATCAGCAATATGACCAAGTTGAGCAAATTAAAATCATATGAATCATTATCAGGCATGTTCAAAAATGTACTCAACAGGTAACGACTGTCAATCTAGGCATGTAATCATCGCTCAAGTACATCAATAGGTCCCCCATATGATCCAACTGCCCGGTTTAAACTGTCTCATTTGCTACCCCATGTGTGTCACCATATTGTAAACTGATCGCGTTGCTGGCCACTCCGGTGAGCAAGGAATCATCCCATTTGTGGCCAAAAAGCTTCCATATATATTCATACTATCCATATACTCTCAAACATAGAGCAGCATTAACAGAACATTATCAGAACAAAGGATTCTATTTATGCCTCTCATTTTTCCCATTTAGTTGTTTAAAAAGGAAAACAATTTTCTAAGCTTTCAGATACAGGGTTCCTTTAATCCTTGGAAATACATCCTGATTTCTAGTGAGTGTCACTTACTTTAAGACAGTGGTAGCTTCACATAGGAGAGATCAGATGACAGAGCACCGCAAATCAACCCCCATGTGAATATGTATGTCAGCATATAGGCTAGGCAATGCAAATATTAGTTATTTTGAACTTGACCGCACAGCCTTTGGCTTTTAAAAAAAAAAAAAAAAACAGCCTATCTGAGAGCTCTTAGTGAAAGACCTTTTTGTTCTGCATCCACTCTCACGCCCCATACATACAGACATTTCAAATACAGAGAAACCTGATTTATTACAAATGTCTGAAATAATCATATTTTTGTGTACAGAAGTCTCTTTGTGCATGAAATCTGTTTCAAACAGGACTCAGGTATTTGTGTTAGCTTAGAAACATCAGTGTCGTTTGCATTCTCAGGCAAATCGATCTGCAGTTCCCAGCTTAAGGAGACTTGCGTTATAGTGATGAAGTGTAGGCTTTTCATTTTTCTTCCTTTACACTCCTACGTTGCTTAAATCTCAAAGCTATTAAAAAAAATTCAATAGATTTTGCAGTGGTTGGGGGGAAAAGTGTATACTGTGCCAGTATTCAAATCTTCCTAGCAGTAGTTTATATTAGCTCTGCCAGAACTAAACAGAACAAAACTTTAAGGGCTTCTGGGGATGACTGCTCAAATTTATATACCAGATGTTTTTTTTTAATCATTGGCAAAATGGGTTTTGTTCCTTCAGTCTAGGATCCATGAGGCTTACTGCTAAAATAAAAGCTGAACACAGTTTACCCCATTTATAGGCCACTGCAGCTTAACCACTTTACTGACACATTGGGGGTCATTTACAATCAGACCGTGCAATGCATATTGTGCATCACATTTATTCCTGTGCTTGGATTTGTGTGTACCTATGTTGTTATGCTCAATGAGCAACATATTTGCCTGTTTGATCTGCTAGTTTTGCACACCACTTTATAGTCTATGGTTTCAAGGCACATGGAGTTGTAAAAGTGAAAATGTCTTGTCAAAGCACTGCCTCCACATTTGTACCCTGTCAATAATGTGATGTTTTTACAATTTGTAATAATGTAGTGCTAGTTTGACCCTTGCTGAGATGCTAAATAACTCACAATCCTAAAGGGACATTGGGGATGTCCGTAATTCAAGTGTCATAATTATGTAATTCATCATTTTAAATACATTTGTTTATGTATGCAGAATTATGGTATGTGCTTGCTTTACTTTATGCACTTACAAAGAGCTTCATCTGGTCTTTTTGTTTTTGTTTTTTAATTTAGAAATGAATATATTTTCTGCATATATATTCTTAAACATTTATGTAGCAGTGATCTATAATTACCAATGACACCAAAACAATGAACAGGTTAAACTGGCACAATGCTTGAAGTGTACATAGATTCTCTTCTGGTGTTTTATCAGGGTTACCAGTGTTCAGGGAGATAACGCCTCTGAATCCATTCAATCTATCAGAATTTGCTGCCTTCCGTATGTACTATATCATTATGCCATGGGTAAAGATATTGACTAAAAGATTCAGTGGCCTTCTCAGGACTTATTACTCTGTAAGACGCTAGTCCAATTTAAAGCCACAGTTTTAATTAAGGTACCTTTGTTGTACCCTTTTGCATAGAAAATAAGATTATTCATTTTGTTTTCACTCCAGGGGGTAAATGTATGAATCTCCGGATTCTTCATCTCCGACGTGTTCAGCCTCTTTAGCGCTTAAATTTAAAGCGGCGCTGCATTGTAAAGGGAAATGCAGCGCCGCTTTAAATTTAAGCGCTGAAGAGGCTGAACACGCCGGAGATGAAGAATCCGGAGATTCATACATTTACCCCCAGATTACATACGTGTCCTTAATTCACCGTTGATGATCTTTATTATAGGCTTTATGTATTTTTTTTCAGATGATTACAAATGAATTATGAATTACACATTTGACTGTACAAAATGCACAGTGTCACTGTCATGATTAACCCTATCACTGAGGATCGAATTACTAAATTGAAAGATATATTTTTAAATGGTAGAATTATGCTGGATATGTAGTACAGTTTCAGTCCAATCGCGTGTGGCCCCAAAACCACTGTAATCCTCAATACTAATCCGATCCAAATTGATGAGGTAATCATCAGACAAGTTTGTTAATCCAGTCAGAAGATGAAGATCTGGCTGCTTGGCTCCAGTGGGTGAATCTGTGAAAT
The DNA here is from genome assembly GCF_038048845.1 of Mixophyes fleayi. Classification (NCBI taxonomy): domain Eukaryota; kingdom Metazoa; phylum Chordata; class Amphibia; order Anura; family Limnodynastidae; genus Mixophyes; species Mixophyes fleayi. Next base: position 189,528,461 of record NC_134406.1, read on the forward strand.
TTAGCCACATACTGGTGGCCATATTGGACATATATCTTGTTGCTTGGTGCTTGGATGGAAACGTATAAATGGCCCATGTGAGACTGGGTTTACAGTGGCTGGGGGAGGGAAGAATAGTAAATTTTGATACACCTCCAAATAATGTCCTCGGCAGCAATAGAGACAAAATTATTAAAGGAGTAACAAGAAGTAAAATATTAAGTATAAAAGCCCAATTAGCCATCATACCAAATATAGTTGTAGATTAGTTTTAGATTATCTCTATTTCATATTTATGATGATAGATGGATCATGTTAATCCCACACAATCTGATCGGGAAAATAAATTATTATTTTAATCTGATATAGTGTTGCAGACAACACATAAAAGAGAGCATGACAATACTTAACTTGTCTTCTATTGTTCCTCTGATTCCAAGCAAGAACAGCAAACGCTGTTGCATTGTCATCATTGCTTCTTGCAGATGCTTAATCCCGCGTATGGTGGAATGTTAGTTAATGACATCAATGCTATTTAATTTAATGATTCCAGGTTGACCTGTTCTCTGCCCAAGCAATAAGACCTGCGAGTGCACATACCTGTTATACTTTTACAATTCTTGCTGCCTGCCCTGACCTCTTACCTGTTTATTGATTCTGATTTTTATCCCCTGTTACTTGCACCAACTAGCCTGGTTTATTGCTCGTGCACACCTTTCTGACTCTAGAAATATATACCTGTACTAATTACCTTGTTACAAATCTAAACCTGCCAGCTGTTTATGCTCAGCAAATAGTGGAATAAACTACATTAGTCATAAATGGATGGACAGAACTATGATACATTATCCTGGATTGAGTGACTAATTAATTACACTAATTACCGCCTTAATACTAAGCATACATGTGCTTTCATTATACAACCTTCAAAGTAATCTACTCTTCACTTTAATATTGCAATGTTTAGCCAATCTGGACATTTATGCCTCATGGACAGTAATACATTTCAAATTATTACAAGAAAATATGATTTAATATTTTAGCTTCAAATATATCAAAACCCTTTAGCATAATACTTTCAGATTTTGAGTCATCTAAATTACACTTAAAATGTTTGGATCTTGTACAAATTGTTTTTCTTGGCAGTGCTCCTATAGACCACTGGTTTATTTTTCACTTATTATGAAAAGGGATCATTTGGTGCAAAAAAAATGAATTTATCTCTCATAATTCAAGGAATTAAACAAAAATATAACCTGAACTCTGTTTAGTCTTTTTGTCAGTCTCCTGGAAGCTAACAAGAAACGGTTTTCATTTGTGTAAGGAATTCTACTGAGATAGTCCAGACCTTTGCAGTTATGAAAAGAGTCGTCTACTCATTAAGAAGTAGTGACATTTTATTTAAGAAAAACATAAGGAGCAGGAGCTGCTATGATACAGACATAGAAAAAGAAAAAAAAATCGTAGACAATTCCTCATATTACGTCTAGGGAACCAACAGGGAAATCTCAACGCCTATGAGCTGGGAGCAAGTCCAGGAGGGAAACCTTAGACCACTACGTCAGCCCTTTACTGTAAACATGTTTTGCAGAATCGCACACAAATGTTGAAAAAAGGGGACTAGAGCAATTTGTGGGGGCCCATTTATGAAAATGACCCTTCTACACAGTAAGAGCCCTTTCTTTCAATGTCTATGTGTACTTTGCAGCCACAATCTCAGTGGGATAGCCTCTCTCGCTAGGATATGCCTGAGGACACACAAGCCACAGAAGTTTCCATTGTATGTCTGCCACATCTGCTATACAGGGGAGGGGCTTTCACAAAGCTACACTCAGAAGAAGTTTGGATTCAGTACAGAAGCTGTGGCTCTAGGATTTACTCATTTATAACCTAACTCTGCAAGACAAAAAAAAACAAAAACATTTTAATGAAACTGAAACTATTTACATTTATGAATACTACAGGGATACTCTCCTTAAATTCATTATTACAGAAAATATAACAACAGCCTTTTTTGCATTTATTTTAAAATATAAACATGTTTCATTTTAAAATTTTAATAGTGTTTTTCACAATAAAGGCATGAAGAATCGATGCTTAGCAAAGGAAAAAATGGATCTTCCACAGTTGTGAACAGGAGCGTGACTAATATGCTAATCAGTTCTACTAACATGCTAATGTGCTCTAGCGTGCTCTACCTCTCCACTGTTGTACCCAACATATGTCAGCCATGCAAGTATGGCTGACTACTCTCCCGAGATGGAAGGGGATGGAAGCCTCAATGATGCAATTCGCCACATACCGTAATTTTGGCCCCTGCGAAACGATGATGCGATTGTGCAATTTCTCCATGGGAAAGGGACCAAAATTATGCAATTCAATGACCTTTTTCACTGCATTTCCCACGTAACCCCCCCTCAGGGATCTCCCAGAGGGGATATTTATACAGTTGACAAGTATGATGTCAGCTCTCACCCACCTCCATTGTGGCATATCCTTTTAAAACCGCAAACACATTAGGATGCACAACACAAAAAATAAAATTATCTCCAGGAGCAATGGAGTGCGCTTCACAGTATTTCCCATACTAGGATAATAAGAATACATGCATGTGCTCACACACTAAATGTCTTAAAATAAATGCATTTCACAATAAAAAAAACAAGTGGAAATCAAAGACTGGCAAAAATCCAAAATAAGAATAGTGTATACATTTATTTTTCAAATGCAAATAATATAAATTGCAGACATAACACAGCTGCAACAGACACATGTCAAGCGTTAACCAAGTCAGACCTTCCTGCAGAATATAAGTAATTCTAATCCTACTCTTTAACTGTGTGGATCTGGATGATGTGACACTAAGGGGATCATTTCAATGACCACTGTATACAATGCAAAATTCTAATGTATCAATTTACTTCATGGATTATACTGGAATTTATATTCACTTTTTTTCTTTTTCCTTCATATTATGGGCACTAGAGCAGGCATATTACTCCATCAGGATGCTAGCTCTTTAAAAACACTTCCAAGTATGTTTTGCAGGAGTATTTCTTCAGCTGGATAGTGGGAATCTGCCTGCCATTACACAGTCAGCCTTCCATTTCATCCCAAAGGTGTTCGATGATGTTGTGGTCAGAGCTCTGTGCAGGCCAGTCAGGTTCATTCACACTAAACTTGGGAAACCATTTTTTGATGGACCTCAATTTGTACAAGGCAGTATGGTCATGCTGAAATGAGAAAGTGCCTACACCAAACTATTGCCACAAAGTTGGCAGCACACAATTCTGTAGAAAGTCATTGTATGTAGTAACATTAAGATTTTTCTTCACTGGAACTAAGGAGCCCAGGTGAAACCATGAAAACTGCCCCAGACCATTATTCCTCTTCCATTAAACCTTACAGTTGGCAGTACTCATTCAACTAGGAAGCGTTCTCCTGGCATTCGCCAAACCCATATTCGTCACTCCAGAGAATGAGTTTCCATTGCTCCAGAGTCCAATGGCGGTGTGCTTTACACCATCCCAGCTGAAGTTAGATATTGCACATGAAGATGCTAGGCCATGGAAACCCAGTTCATGAAGCTTCACAGTTCTTGTGCCGACATTGCTTCCAGAGGCAGTTTTGAATTCAGTAGAGAATGCTGTAGCAGAGGACAGATGATTATTTTGCACTTCAGCACCCAAATGTCCTCTATTGTGTGCTTGTATGTCCTATTGCTTTGTGGCTGTGCTTTTGTTGCTCCTAAATGTTTCCAATTCACAATAACAGCACTTACAGTGGATGAGGCAGCTCTAGTTGGAGAAAAATGTGATGACTGACTTGTTGGAAATGGGGCATCCTATGAGAGTGCCATATTGGAAAACACTGAGCTCACAAGAAAGACCAATGTGTATGCCTTACTTCTGCCTTACAAAGTATTGTATATGTTATAGGAACGATGTTTTAATAGAGTGACGTTTTCTCCCCCCTGTTCCCTTTTGTTTGTTCCCCTCATTTGTTGCCCTTTCTTTTTTCTGTACCCCATTTAATTTTGAAAAACTCAATAAAAATTTATTGAAGGAAAAACACCGAGCTCTTCTGTATGACCCATTCTACTGGTAATGTTGACTATGGTGCTTGCATGGTTGTATGCTTGATGCACATGTTAGTAATGAATGTGGCTGAAATGGCCAAACACACTAAATAGAAGGTGTGTCCATTTATATTTGACCATGTAGTGTAATGTGTTTTATTGAAATACCATTCTCTCAAAATTAGGGGAACTGTTTTTTCTGATATTATTATTATTGTTTATTTGTACCACCACTATATTCCGTAGCACTTCCCAGAGATTATTGAAACATTAACATCAGTCTCTGTCCCACTGAATCTTAGAGGATAAATTCCCTACCACACAAACATACTCAGAAACAAATTAGGGACCATACTTGTCACAGGTCAGTTAAACTATTAGTAATGTTTTGTTCTCTGGGAGGAAACTGGAGCACCAGGAGGGGATAAACATACAAACACCACATAGAGTGAGGCATCAATGATAACCACTGTGTCACAGTGCTGCACAGAGTTCTTTACAAGTACATTTAGCCATGGTATAATTGATTACTTCATGTATGCAAATTATTTTGGTCCTTCTTTTCATACACAAACACAAAACAAATGGCTACTTCACAGAGCAGACACCTGTCCTTTGCCTTTTATTATCAGCCTAGATAGGCAATAAAGATTAACATCCATTTTATCTACATCTAAAATGATGATACTCCCTGCTGAATTTGTTTCTTTTGTATTTAGAGGCCTGGACAAACCCCAGGAACTAGGTAGAGCCAATGCACCTCAAACATTACTGCCGGTGCAAACTTCTTGGAGTAGTTTCTACTGCCGTCACCGGATAGGCATTTTCTGCTGTTTCCTTGTTTTGACTGACTGACTCCTGAATTCTACATCATTTTGTCTACTCGTGATTAAGAAGGACAAGAGAGATGTGGTGTTGAATGCTGGCCACTTATTGTTCAGGAGTATCGCCAAATGACTATGCTCAATTTTAAAATCTAGTCATTTGGTGATCAAGCCCAATGACTGGATTATGTGACCAGTGGTGACACTAACATGGTCCCAAAGGGCACTACCGTGATGGGGCCAGAACCTATGGTGCTCCACTGAACAGAGATGGTGGCAGCATTATAGTGACCGCTATCCCTGGAAGTTCTATCTGTCAGTTAGAAGTCAAGTGACAGGGCTAGTAAGCCCTGTCTGGTTCCTGGCCTTATGTGGATACAACATTCACACACATTGCTATCTGCACAATGTCAAAGTGCTTCCAGATATACAGGGCCGGGACCTGTTAAAAGGAAAGAGGGCTTTCATATTCTAAAACATTGTGAGATCACAGTATTTCAACTCTAGACTTACAGGGGGTAGGGGGCTTCCAAAAATAATTTCATAGCACATATTCAAATTTACAAGACTATGTTAAATACACGTACATATTTTTAAACCTTTTAAACTTTCATTATCACTGTAAATATAGCATGCCAAAATATTATTTGTAGCAACTCCATAAAAGAAATACTACAATAGCAACATATTTTATTTATAAGACTGTGTGCTTGCCGGTACAAAACCATACAGCCACGGGCTAGGAAAGCTCTGAAGGAGGAGCAGTAATAGTCACTTATGTTATCACTTTCTCTCCTGCTGCAACACAGTTTATTTTGTTTATGCTCCAGGAACAATAACTGCTGTTCCAAATATAGTGCATATACATAAATGTATGCGCACATGCCTGCTATTTTTATACTGACACAAACTAATCTCTCGACCCTGGCTGGCTGCAATGAATGTATCTAGATACTATCACTTCAGTGACTTTTTAAAAATGAAAACATTTGTTGAATACAGGTTACCATTTACAAAGGACATACCTGTTAACACCTCTGAATCCTGTTCACCTCCCTATTTAAAACAAGGTAGGAGCTGCTTGTGTAAATTGTGTAAAAGAAATAAGGTAAAATATTGGTTACATTTTATCCAATAATCCACAATTTAGTATATAAACAGTGAAGACTGGTATACTCCAGTGGCATGTCCCTTACCAAAAATGGCATGCCTAAAAATGGAACATCAGCCATGGGGATTATGGCAGGGTGACTCTATCCGCCCATCGATGACTTAAGCCATACTTGCCAACTCTCCCAGAATGTCAGGGAGACCCCGAAATTCGGGTAGGTCTCCCGGGCGAGCAGGCAAATATCCTGCATATGGCATCTTGCTCCTCGAAATGATGTTATTTGCGGTGAATCGCGTCATTTTGGTCCCGCCCCGCAAAAAACGGCATTTTGTTGCGGGGGCGGAGCCAAAATGACGCCAATTACATTGCCCCGTCCTCCAACCACACCCCCCTGCCTGGGATCAAAGGTTGGTAAGTATGACTTAAGCAAAGCCAGATTATGGGCAGCAGGGAATAATAGCTTCCTATTGGCCATCACCCACCCCTCCTAGGCTGCACTTGCTTCCTCTCAGTGGTCTTGCACATAAAGATGACCTTTTAGAATTGCAATACATTCATAGATACCACTTCAAAACAGTGTAACAATATTGCTCTATAAACGTAGTATTCCAGAAAATGACAGCAAAAGAGTCTTAAACTATATCTACATACATACATTTTTAAATCTCAATAAAATCTGTTTATACATGAGACATTTATATATTAACAAAGTCACTATGAAAAATAACAGATAGAGTATAAAACTTATACTATCACACACCAAAATCTAGACATTCCACATTCCACAAATTTCAACAACTTATCTTTCTCAGTATAAAATGATGTCTGACTTTTTATATGGGGACTCACACTGAAAATTATGCTCAAAATACTGCAAACTCCTATTTGCAAAACATTCTGAAAATGTAGCATTGTCTGTAACGTTCTCTAAATACATATATGTGAATGATAGAATTTAATATATATTGTATAATAATAGAATATACTGTTTTCAGGCAATACAACTTTCACCTATTTTTGTATCTAACAAAACCTTAATTTCTTGTAAGTGTACAGCCTCCAGCTTACTTACCCAGCCTGAAGGTTTGGAATATTTAGAAACATATATTTGCAGTTAGGTGTTATAAAATGCAAAATGTACAAGTTTCCTGCATTTTAGCTAAATGTTTACAAGCACATATACAAGCATGAACAAACTAAGATGAATTGAATCTGTTCATTAATACATTGGGATAAATCACTGTTTATAAAGTTTAAAGGGCAGTATAAGAGGGTGAACACTAAGCCTGCGTCTTGCCACTCCTCGCCCATTCAGTTATGAAACCAAAATAAATGGATACCATATAAATAGTAAATTCAATGTTATAACAATAGAATCATATCACATACTAATATACCAGTAATAAGAGACGATTAACTGACGGATATGTCGGGTCTCTTAGTGCATTATCATGTACAAATTAGAACATTAAAACATCTATGCAATTGTCATGCAGATGACACGCTTCACAACCATTCAGATATTGACAGTGTATGCTCCCACGATCATGTGTTATCATACCAAAACACATAGATTTGTTGAATTGGTTTTCTAAACTTCCTAAAAATCATGATCAACGAGGAACGATGTCGAGCAAATGTGGAAATGTGCATGCACTCATACTCAGCAGTGTAGGCAGATATCTGTAGAGTATGTACAGACAGGCCCGGCGCTCCCATTAGGCAAGGTTAGGCAATTGCCTAGGGCGCCGGGACCTGCAGGGCGCCTCGAAATAAAAAAAAAACGGAAATCCACGGGGAGAAGAGGATGGAAGGGGCTATTGAATCTTACCTACATGAAGCTGCTCCTCTCTGCTCTGTCTTCTCCCCTCCGCTCACTGACAGTGACAGGCCGTGATGATGATGTCATCATCACGGCCCGACAGTGTCTGTGAGTGGAGGGGAGAAGACAGAGCAGAGAGGAGCAGCTTCATGCAGGTAAGTTAAAGAAAGACATGGGGAGGGGTGGGGAGGGAAGCGCAGGGGCGATTTTCACACGGGGGGGCGGCGATTTTCACACGGGGGGGGCGGCGATTTTCACACTGTGCCTAGGGCGCCAAGGACCCTAGCACCGGCGCTGTGTACAGAGTCACAATCTTTTCAGCAGATGGTTATGAGAGATGAAGATCACAGATCTGAAGGTAAATTGTAGGTGTGTGTGTGCATGAAACAGCATGCTCATTGGGACTTTTAATCGTTACAGAAAGTGCATCCGATGTTAGATTGCATAGGTGTACCCAGCTTAATACATTTCCTTGAAACACTGTATGCTAAAAGAAAGCAACCTCAGAACTCTGAAGATCTGACTATAATATTCAGTTTTCTTTGCACTGGTGAGGTGATGCAAATCTACAAAAACAGATGCATAACTAGTCACATGCTTCCTCCATAGCAATGCTGCAGGGCTTACATTGTATCCTTGTATTTGTTTTGAAGGCCTTAAATGACTCTAACAAGTTAGTGCTGATAGTGATCATGTGCAGACTTCACTCAGAAGACACAATTCTACTGATAATCCAAAGCAGAAAAAAAAAAACTCAATTCAGTTTTCGGACCTAGCCCCTAAAGGCATCACTAATCCTGGATATTTTTCCCTATTCCTTATTTTACACTTAATGATTTTTATTTGTTTATTATTAAACTAAAATTTTAAATACCTGTTTAGTTCACATGTGCAACATGTTTTCATACGATTCATTCACACATATTATACATTTTAATTATTTCTTAAGATCAATATGATATTGTCAGTGAAGATTTCATGTTAAAAAGCATCTCATGGAGCTGTTACATATGAAAAAATGATACAAGTAAAGGTGTTTAATCCAAATTTATTTTCATGTTCTTTTAACAGCAAAACAAACACAGTCTCATGTTCCTGGGTTATTCATGGCCTGTATAGTGTTAGTCCCTGCATTCTGATCTAATTTTCTGTGAAGCTGATTCAAGCTGTTACAACAACTGTGCTCTAGGAGACAAGTGAAACAAGTCCCCTGTGCTTCACAAACTGATGGCTTTGTGAGCAAGATAAGCTAGTGTTTAGTTAGGGTCAAGCCTCTCAACATCAGAAAAGGGGAATTCAGTTCTGAGTGTGCTTGAGAAAAGAAAACAATCAATGCAGAGCAAGGATACACACAGTATCAATCCCCTCCAAAGCTGTATTGTGGTGCATCACTTGTTCTGTCTCTTAATCGCTTTGTTCACACAGCATTTCACTTCAAGTGTTTGGCAGCAGTCTAACTCTTTGCTGCTTATGTAGTGATTCAAAGCAACACAATATTGTACAGAATAAATAAATGGTTTCATTGTACTGTCATTACTGCTACCTTCATCCTATTTTCCCAAAAAAAGATTTGACCGTTTAAATATACAGTACAATACTGAACACAGTAGCTTTTATCAGGATTTGTTTGGTGAAAATTCCAAGGAGCTGAAAACAAGTCCCGCTAAAATGGTTAGTATTCAAGACATCCCTTCCATATGTGTCTGTATATATACATATCAACCTACACATTAGTTTCCAGAAAGCCTTCTGTTTGTGAGTACTGTTATTTTTTATTTTGAATAGTGAAGCACAGACATATTCTACAGAGTTGTACAGCCAGAATATAAAGCAGAAATAAATTGGACTGCAACACAAGAGACATTCTTTTTAAATTTATTTCAAACAGAGAGCGTTGCTATGCAAGCTAATGCGTAGCAACGGAACTGCTGGTTGCGTGAGCCAGCAGTCTGAAAAACTGTTACAAGCCGCGGCGACCCGCAGCTCGTCTCTCCTGCTTGCGTTCCGGCTGTCATAGCAACAGCCGGGACGTCAGTTTCTAGTCCCGGCCGTCACAGTAGCAATGGCCGGGATGCTCTCATTTACAGCCCTGGGTCCCGGCATTAGAGGCAGCCAAGCGCAGGTGCAGATTAAATTATTTATGTATTTACAGCCTCAGATGGCTGATTAAACCTCCAGCACCTCCTTAATTCTGATTGGGCAGTCTAGGTATTTAAGGCAGGGAGGGCTTAGCCTCCCTGCCGGTTATAGCATTCAATTTCCTGGCTGCTGACCTGCTCTTGTACTTTGTTCCTGTACTCCAGGATAGACCCTTTAGTGTATGACCCTTGGCTTGTTTGGTCGACTGTGATTTATTGCTGGTGACCCTGACTTCTGCCTGTGACTCGGATATCCTGCATTTCCGCCGGACCTGACCCTTGCCTAAACCTCACCTTGCTGGCTGCTTGTGCCCTTTGACCTGGGCCTGTCTCTCACTTCGCTTATCTCCTGCTGTCATCCCCTTGCCCACACTTTGGTTATATCCATAAGCTTGTACTACGCAGAGCATAAGACCTGGGGGCATCAGAGTCCTTGGGAGCGCAACAAGCTCTACGGGAAAGGCAGCTGCTATAGGTGAAGACCTCTACCACCTGTTCTACAAAATTATAACAATAGCCATTAGCCGTGCCAAAAACATCCCTGAAATGGGGGACAGGGCAGCAATGACCTTCTGCAAAACTGAACCCTCACATCACTGCAAACAACCTTCTGAAAAGCTTAGCTAAACTAGAGTAATTATCAGATCAACATTATATGCTTGTTTTTATAATAAAGATCTGCAATGGAGAACTCTACCACTTCATCACAAAAGTTATCATCTAAAGCTGGAATGGGCAAAATAGTGTATATGCCAAGAACAAAATCTAGGAGCCAACACAATTGACATCAACTGAAATGACTCCTAACGTTAGGCCACAACAGTAATTTTTAAAGCACATTGGCTCCGTGAATCCTGGACAAGTCCCCCTGATCCAATGAATGCCAACCAGAACAACTCTGAAAGATTTAATGATAAAGTACTCTGGTCTGATGAAATAAAAATTGAATTGTTCATCACAACCACACAAGTCACATTCAAATAAAAAACTAGGTAAAGCAGTTAAGTAAAAGAACACCTTGCCGATGATTCAGCAAACGGGTGGATCTATTTTGGCTTGGGGTTTGTGGCTGCTAGAGGCATAGGAAATATTGTGCTGGTGGAAGGAAGAGATGAGTCAACTAAATATCAGCAGATCCTAGATGCTAATATTCTACAGACACTGAAGAAATTGTAGCTGAATAGAGGTTCAATATTTCAGCAGGCAAACATCCTAAACATACCTCGAAATCAGATATAAAGCATTTACAGAAAAGAAAATACAGCAAAGAAAAAGGTTTTGCAATAGCCATCACAGTCCCCAGACTTGAATATTATTAAACAACTCTAGGGAGATATGAAACAAAATAATTTTTAAGAGCTATGAGAGTTCTACAAGGAAGAGTGGGAGAAAAATTCAAAACCAAAAGTAGGTTTAATTAGGTGGTATTGGGAAGTGTTCCGAATATGTTAATTCTGCCAAATAATGAGTTACAAAGTGGTAATCAATAGGATAGGGTGCACACATTTCTGCACCACCAATATTCAAGAGTTATCTGTAAAAATAACGAATGATTATTAATCTAAATGTGCAAATAATATGTTGGGCCTGATTCATTAAGCAAAGTATGGCAAAACATGTGCAAAATAATAAACTAATTTGCAAGGGGTGCAAATTAGTTTATTATTATGCACATAAGTTAAATACTGGCTCATTTTTCATGTAGCACACAAATACTTGATAGCTTTATTTTTGCTCTGAAATTTAAAGTTGATCTAGAACATGCCTTACCCCAACTATAAATCTGTCCCAACATTTTAAATTTAAGTTTGCCAAGGTACAAAGTTGCTTCATATTTTTGCTTTACTTTCCATAATGAATCAGGCCCATAGTGTTTAACTTTGTAAGCTATACAGGTCATGTTCAAGAGGTTGTGCAATTCTGTACATCCCTCCAGTATGTCCTGCAAATAACAGTTGTGTAGGTAACCCTTCATGGGATCCCCACTGTTACCTGAAGCCTGTAGCCAAAGCATGCCATCAAGGAAGGTACAGAAGATCTCAGAGCAGGAGTACTCCATCCATCCATGTTGTTTTAATCAGCCAGGACAAAATGAAGAAGTGAATGCAGCTCCTAATTAGATAGGAACCAAGGCTATCCAATTAATGGCTGCTGCTCCTCATGATGAATTGGATATTCCATCACAGAAAGTAGTTGCCTTGCCTAAAACTTGCTTAAGGGGTATATAAACATCATCACCATTTATCTATATGGCGCCACCAATTCTGCAGCGCTGTACAGAGAATATTTGTTATTCACAACAGTCACTGCCCCACTGGCACTTACAGTCTAAATGCTCTCTCTCTCTCTTATAATCATCATCATGTATACTTTCATCAGACCTCTCAATGTATCCAGAGACGCATACAAGTCTGCGTTATAATCATCATCATATATGCTTACATCAGACCTCTCTGTGTATCCAGAGACGCATACAAGTCTGCGTTATAATCATCATCATATATGCTTACATCAGACCTCTCTGTGTATCCAGAGACGCATACAAGTCTGCGTTATAATCATCATCATATATGCTTACATCAGACCTCTCTGTGTATCCAGAGATGCATACAAGTCTGCGTTATAATTATCATCATATATGCTTACATCAGACCTCTCTGTGTATCCAGAGATGCATACTAGTCTATGTTATAATCATCATCATGCATACCTACATCAGACCTCTCTGTGTATCCAGAGATGCATACAAGTCTCATGTTGTCGCAGGTAGCTTGCTACACTTACATGTACACCCGTTTACTATTCTCAAGTTACACTTTAACCTCAGTGTCAGCTCCTGGTGAACCTGTACAATCCAACTTATATCTTTGTGTGCCGGGCACCAACATAAGCAGGGAAACAGGGTAAATAAAGTAAAATTAATTTGACCAGATCCGAGTGAAACAAATGGTCAGTGTTTGCAGCGACAATGTATTAACACTTGAAGAAAACCATTTTACCCATAAAGCTACATTAGTAAGGCTGTCAGATCCAAATTACACTGTTTTCAAATGTATATTGGATTCTGTTTGGCTAAATCTGAACCTTCCATTCTGGGTTTAAGAATCTGGTGTTATATACATTGATATATTTACTTTGGATTACAGGTAAAGCTAGCAATATATGATATGTAGACTGACACAGCACAGCTTCAATGAATTAATGGTAGTGTATGTTTTCTTACATGAATTACATTTTGATTACAAGTGGAAATATGACACGTTCCTGGCCAGTGGCCTCTTCGCTGTGACTGCTACTGGCAAAGGGAAGTCTGTGGAAAGACCCCTAAGAATGTAACATCTCTTACCAAATGGAGCGTAGCCAGAATTCAGCAGGCATCACACTTCGTCAAAACAGCACTTGAAATCTTAAGCCTTCCAATTGCATATGTGCACAGATTTTAAATAATGGCTGTTGGCATGCAGATTATTCTAGCCTAGCAAAACTGAAGGGACGCTAATGGAAAAAATTCAAGGGATCATAATGGGACAGATAAATTAAGGAAACAAAATATTGCCGTAATAAAAATGAGGTTAATGCACAATGTACACTAGAAGCAACCGGTGTGTAAGAAGATTTTTTGAGCATGGGTACAAGGTGTATTTTTCCTGGTTATTCGTGGCCAATAGTTGTGTAATCAAAAAACACAAAATAATTCTGAGAGACAATAGGAATTGTTTTGCTGATTTTCAATTGCATGGTATAGCTCTCTCAAATAACTATTTTACAAAGCTATTCTTGAAACACAAGAGTTAAAATCTCTAACCCAGTTTATCGTGTCATCACACTTTAGCAGGAAATGTTTGAGGTGTGACTATCTTGAAATGTGGGGGAGATTTTCAAGGTGACCTTAAAATGTGTATCGGTATAAATATAATTTGATAAATCCCAGTCTAAAACTTATAGCACACGCTGAAAATGTGTAGTGTCAAGGGTACTACATCCTAAATTTACATATATGGACCATTAATGTAAAATTCATTGTTTAGTCTTAGCTTTACTTTATACAGCACATTTATTAAAGAGTAAAGTTTAATTATTTAATTCTGCTCCACTAATACAGCTATAAGCCCTCACAACTCCTAGACCAGTGATGGGCCACGGGTGGCCCTCTGAGTCTTCACCTTCAGCCCCAAGCTCCTTCCTGCTTTATTGTCAGTTCTGTTTGTTATAGCTATTAACACTTGTTTAAAATGCCTCCTGATATGTTATTACTGTTAAATATCCCCTGTATTATCTTATAACTGAGATGAAGGGTAATGTACTTTATAAAGGCTAGAGGACCGCCCATGTGTATCAGGTTGCCTATCACTGTGCATTGCTGTACAAAAAGCAGTTAATAGTACATGACATGACAGGACAATACAATGTAGGCAAAACAGTAAAATAAACAAGAAAAAGAAGCCACTCCAGCAGCAATGTGGTGCTAGGCAGGGTGTAACTGCTCATTATAACTTGAGTAAAGTGGAAAATGTGGAGGGGGGCAGAGTAGGGTAGAGTAGGGAGCAAATCAGAGTAGGCTGAGTGTGTACCCAGGAGGAAGGATGCAGCAAACAGGAACAGAGCCACTGACTGATAAAAGGAGAGAAGACACAGATGTGTTGCTGGTAAAGGTAATGAAAAGAGGGTACAAGGCAAGAGGGAACTGGTTGTGAGAGCTTACAATCAAGATGTGAGGGACAAACAAACTGGGGTGACACAAAGGATGGGTTAGGGATGAACTGGTAAGTTTTGGTGCAGATGTGGCCTCTGAGAGCCAGTTGGAAGCCTTAGAGAGAGGTAAAAATTCTGACAGGAAGAGGAAATTAGTTCCAAAGGTGGGAGCAGCACAAGAGAAGTCTTGGAGGCAGGACTGAGATAGAAAGAGAGAGGGGGGGGGGGGGGTGGAGGGAGTGTGGATGGAGATGAAGTTGGAGAGCATCAGGATTGGGTGAGCCAATATCAGGTCTGGCAGAGAGGGGAGTGGTGAGCGGCAGGAGGAAGGAAGGCCAGAGAGAAGAAGGTTGCAGTAGTCTAGGCAGGGAACAACAAGCATGTAGATGAGGGTCTTAGTTGTGTCCAGAGTAAGAAAGTGTCTGATGCTGGTGATGTTACGAATGTGAAAGCAGCATGATTGGGAGAGGGATTGATTGTGGGTAATGCAAGAGATAACTCCTAGGCATCAGACTTGTGAGACACATGAAAGAAGGATAATGTTGTTAACGGATAGAAAGATGAGGAGAAGTGAGGGCACTCAGGAGGGTGGAAACAAAATGAGTTCAGTTATATATTATATTTAAGAAAACCCTGGGACAGCCAAGAAAAAATATCATACAAACAGCTAGAGACATGAAAGTGAGGGAAAGGTCAAGGGCAGATTGGTAGATTTGGGTGTCATCAGCATAGAGATGGTACTAAAGCCTGAAAGAGTTTATGATATCACCAAGGGAGGAAATATGCAATGAGAAGAGAATGAAATGGGATGAAAGGAAGCTGATAAGGTGGTTGTAGATAATCTGTTTGAGGACCATTGAGTCGAAGGAGAGGAGAGAAATAGGGCTGTAGTTGGAGAGAGAATCAGGGTCTGGGGTGGGTTTCTTAAGGGTGGGAGAGATGAATAAACAGTAAATAGAGAGAGGATAAAGAGAGGATGGTGTCTGATGAAAGGGACAGGCAAGTTGGGAGCAGACATAAGGAGAGGGAGCAGAGGAGGTGGGGGGTGGGGCATAGGGTCCAGGGGGGGCAGGTGAAGGACAAGCAAAGGGCCCTGACTTGATCCCCAGAGTCTGGGGAGAATGGTGGGCAGTCTGAAGAGGGAGAATGGGACTTTTGGGTAAAGACATTTACAGGTAGCTCTTCATGTTAATACTTTACTCAGAGGGTTTTTAGACCATGAAAATACACTTGCAGGTAACCTTTTTTACCAATATTTTACAATACAAGATATGATTTTCTGGTAACCATGTAAAGTGTCAAAGGGACAAATTGTATAAACCTAGCTGGCAAATCATCCTTTTAAAGGACAGTCCAGACTGCCCAGAAGCCAATCAGACTAGCTCTGAATTCTGAACTACCCTATGCAAGATAGAGAAGCACCAAGACCAATAGAATGGACATTATGTTGAACAGATTTTGTCAATGTAAGCACATCAGTTATTAAGGTAAATTTATTATACTCAGTAATATACAGGTTTGCTATATATTATAAATGGCTTTACTTTGTGTTTACAAGCAAGAAGTGATATCCACAGTGTAAAATATAATACCTTAGGATTAATGATTAGCAGTCATTGTAGCTTTTGAAAAAAGGCTGTGTGAATTATTTTAATTCACACATTAAGCTTTTCTTTGCCAAATGAATATTACTCTTATACAAACAAGTAACCGTAGCATGAGTAATAAATGTTTGCCTTTGTAAATATCCACTGTATCAGTCATCCATAATCTTGTGAAAAATAAGGTTAAAAAATACATAGATATGTGAATTTACATACAGGTTGCCTATGCTGGAGATATAGGTTGAAGGGATAAGGACAAGCAGGATTTATTTAAAAATGTTAATGCATATAAATGTTTTTATAGAAGAAGTAAAGTAATATGTGAGAGTCCCCATGTAATCTGCCTAAGCCATGTTAGTGGTGACAAATGCTCTCACGTGTTTCCGATCTGGTAAATGACATTTACTTCATTTGCTGCATGTTTAGGTTGGCCATATGCTGTATTGTAAAACCCACATAGATCATATCTTGGCCCGTATTGTTTTCAGCACATTTTGCTGATCGCTGATGATAAAGCTGAACTTCCATTGGTTTAGTGATTAGTAGACAGAAATGTACGAGTTCATCACGCAGCAATCTCAATCCTCAAGGTCAAAATTAATTTGATGGTACCTCTGTGAATCATATTTATTATACTTTCTACTTCTTAATCTGGCTATATTGGTACAGTAAGTATATTTTATTCACAGCTTCTCATTGTTACAAAATAAAGTAATATATAAATAAAGTTGTTTGTTTTATAGAGGTATGTGTAATATATTAAATGATGGGGTATTTTTTCAGATGTGGCCTTTGAATTTAAGGCAATGTACATAACGGAACACAAACTCATTTTAGTGTTAACTAAAATATGTTCTATTTACCATATAATGATTTGAATGTATATATATATATATATATATATATATATATATATATATATATATATATATAATATCTCTGAATGCAATCTCTGATCCGCAGAGGGATCTAAGATCCCTAATTCAAGCTCTGTTTACAAGGCTCAGCCACAACAGACACAGCAAAATACTTCAAACACCAGTATATGAAGCCTAAATGTTAGAAGGCTCCTTACTGAACAGCTATAATTTGTATTCCCCATGTTCCCTTTATTAATGGTAAATATTATTTCAGGGCTTCAAACCATGATTCTGCTCCCTCATCTTGGTATTTTGTAAGAATCATTTGATCTTTCTACAAGATTTGTTTTGTAAAATGATAGGGATTTTACGATTATTTTGTATGGTGTGAGTACAGACTCTCCCTTTTCATTGATGTGTGTATGTGCAGAATATATTTGGAGACTTCTGGGGGTAATTATATGAACCTCCGATTTCTGCAAGTCGCTGGAAATCGGCGACTTTGCAGGTAAAATTTAAAGCGGTGATGGCTCATAAAGGCAAACTTGCCTCTACAAGCCATCGCCGCTTTAAATTTTCCCTGCAAAGTCGCCGATTTTCAGCGACTTGCAGAAATCGGAGGTTGTCACATTTTCCCCCTGGTCTCACTAGGCGCATGATCATTTTAAACTTAAACTCTGTTTTTTATGCACGAAAAGTGCTTCTTGGACTAATTCTTGTTCTACATTGACATTTTATCACCTGCACAGTGAGAGGAAATTTGCAATGCATTATTAGTGGTGTCCTTTTAATTTATAGCATAAGTATTTAGAGCAAAATATGTTCCAGATACTGAACATGTTATATGTATTTACCAGTAGGAGAAAAAAGAAAGTCTGAAAGTGCATAAGTGGAAGACTTTATACAAAATAGATAGCAGGTAATAGAAAATGTAATTATGGATCAAGTGTAGTAGGAAATCTCTGATATTTAGGGACCTGGCCTGTTTACGTATGTCTGCCTATTAGGAAGTACTTGGGGCACTATTTCTTTGAAGCTGATTTCATTTGGATAATCAGCATCGGAAATATTTCATAATAGTAAGAGAACATATAGTAATCACATGGTCCAAATTCAGAATTTGCTATTAATTTCCCAACATAGAATGCTCTGTTGTATTCCACCGGTGGAAGACCTAGCTGACAGTGTAGCGCAGAATACATTCAATTACTATGAATATGTTGAAGCTATATAAAGGTTAAAAACCCTACTTGATCCAGAAAGACTCTCTTGTTCCTTCCAGTCATAACACAGCTGACAAGAAAGCACAGGGTTAATTTGAAAAAGCCGCACTCTTGCCTCCAAGTTCAAGCACTGACATGATTGTTCATTTGGGATTCCCTTGGAATGAGTCATTGTTAGAACAGAGACTCCCTATTGAAGAGCAGGATAATGCTTTGCCTCTTGAGGGTACAACAGCTGAGAGTTTGTCTTGCAAGAGGCACGGATTAATGTCAGACCCGCAGCTAAATCCCGTCTAAAGCGTAATAGTGCACAATAACCTCCAATACCTTACTATATATGAGTACAAACTAGTAATGTCATTATGAGCTGGATGAACATGCTCGCTGTGAATGCCTGTCTATTGTTAAAACGTGATGAGCGAGACAGGCCGTGTATGCAGTTTGCTCATAGTTGATGTTTTTTTTTGACAATTGGAATACTGTTAGCATAATGATAACAGTAATTTCATGGAGGAACCCTATATTCTGCCTAAATATAATCTACTGAAATGCTTGAGGCATAACACAGCTCCTGCTAAATTTATAGGCTGCAATTTCAGAAATATTGGTTCAACCTACAAAATAACTGCTACCACTATAACACTTTAATGGCATCTGACTTGAAATCCTTAATGTACATCACATATGCAGTCCTTCCCAAGGAGAACATGAACATAACTGCTCTTTAGGGCCGACATGACAATACATATAAATCTCTATAATGATAAAAAAAAGTAAACTCTGCAAATTTGTATCTCCACATTTAGAACAGGTAATATTTCTATGTTCTTTATACCAAGTCCCAATCATCAGGATGCTATGAATACTTGCCAATGCACCATGTAAAACTTTTGGGATAGAATTGGTTAAGAAAGGAAGTCGGTGACCTCGTTCACTGCCCTTTCACTGCTGCCTCTTTTTCGGTTAATTACTCCCCCACTGCTAGGCTTTTAAAGTTCGCCACTACAGATTATAATTACCCATTAAAATGTTGATTTTTTTTTTTTTTATACAATGGTAAAATAGCAAGCGACAAACCTACTATGATTATTTTATTTTCTAAATAGGCATTCATTATTTTGCTTGATTTTACTAAGGTGTTTATAATAATGACTAACCGCCTCTAATTCTATTAGCTGAACCCACTAGGAATGTTATTAACTTTTATGTTAATTTTAATTTTCAAAGAACAAATCTCCTTAGTCTTCAGATGAAAAGCGGAACCCCCAGCAGATATATGCAGGGTGTCAGGTACATGCTTCTGTTGTTTTTACTCTTGAAGGTAACAAGAAAACACCCTGCTGTCTGAGATACTGCAGCTGGCTAATTAACTAAAATTACTATTATTATTTTTTTTTTTTATTTCAATTGCGCTTAAGTGGCTGTGCTCAAAATACAATTAAAACAAGAATTACTGTAGAATGATGCATCACCATTGGATACACAAGCATTTTTTTTGTCTAACATTAATTGGCATTATAAGTCAAGTCCAGGAAATTTAAAAGGCCATTGTTTTAAAAGCCCAGACCCAGAGCTTGACTAAGGAAGCCCTCTCTTCGTCTCCTTTCTTTTGGCTTTGATACCTGTTGAGTGGGCTGAATGGAAGTCTACTCCAGAATAGGCTTACTTAATTATAACACAATATAATTATTCACAATATAGGTTTTCACAAACCACTTAATAGCAGCGCACCGTTTAAAAGAATTTGAAAAGTTCAGACTGAGATGAAATTTATGTAATTTACATTAAAGTGCATCTATTAAACAGCTATTAAAAATAAGTTTTAAGGCCTAAAAACAAAACAAAAGAAGCAATGTTGATTGTTGGCCATACATTTTCTATGAAGAATAAATAAGACATTTTCACAACAATATGATGTGTCTCTAACGTAAACACTTTCACAAACGTATTGCTATGGTCGTTATGTTGTCTTAGGTGCAGTCCATTGTGCTTATGAAATTTGTATGTATAAAAAGACTTGAAAAAGTGGGAAATATCTGGAATTAATACCACAATTAGACAGATGAAAACTTTTTTAAGGCATTGAACTTGTTACTTATGTCTTTGTATGGAAAATGTAAACTGTTCTCATGATTTTTTTTCTGCTTTGTTTTGTTAAAAGTACAAATGTACAATAACTCTTGTAACCACTCAGACAGTTCCTTCATCAAAGGTAACTGTTCATCTAGTCCCAGTTACAAATATATAAATATTTACATTATTGTACAATGAAATGCAAATATCTATTTTAGTATTGTATCAAATTTGCTCTGTGACAGGACAAACCTTGGTCTTTAACCTGCCACATTACATTTTGCACTAAACCAGTACTCTCACTTGGTCACTGAGTGAAAAGGAATTTTCCAATGTCAATTTGAGCTAAACTTCCTATAAATTAAAAAAAACAAAACCAAACAAACAAACCATAGACTAATTTGAGGGCTGCTGCCTCATTATGGTTGATAATCCTTATCTAAAAATATCTCTTCCTACAATCCTCAGTATATGAGACAAGACATGTTGAGAAATAAGGACATGCACTCTTTCATTTGTCTCTATACAATAAAATATAATAATAATTCACATTTCAATGTGTTTGTTCAGTCCCCAAAATACATAAATGGACTAACCTGGGGCTTTTTCAACAAAAATGACTTTGGAATCTTGATGGAAGTTGTGTCCAGTCACAATCATTTTCTTCCCACCCGTCACTGGGAAGCTGTCAGTACTTTGTTTTTCTACCAAAGGCAATTCCTGAGCAGATCGCTGGGCTATAAAGAAAATGAAATATAATGCAAATGTCACTCAACAGGTTTTCAAATGCCCTGTGTAAATGTGAGTAATATTCCTAATATAGGTTACACACAAGTGCTCAAGCAGTGATGATACAATGCAGCCGATATGTTAACAGATTGGGGTGCCTAGTGCGTGTTACTATAAAGACGGATTTTGTAGCCTGCTTGACAGTATTATGCTGAGTTGACAACCGTTTCTTTTGTTAGCTTTAAATACACACAATGATTACTTTTTTTGTGAAATGGACATTATAGACATTAGAAGTAAATTAAATTTTATTAAGTACCTTCAGTGTGTAAATGACTCCACCAGGAGGCTTATGTAAAAATACAGTGGAAGTAGTATAAACATGCTTTAACCTATGGTAACATTACTTTTAATTCAAAATGCAGGTAATTTTGCCTATATTTAATTTGGCGTAAAACACTGGGGTTCTCAAGATGTATTGAGAGTCAATGCAGAGGGATTAAAACCATCCACAGCCTTTGCAGCACCAACTGTAAACAACAATTTGCAAGAAAAAGTTTACGTAAAAGACAGTTACGAAGCACAGCAAAATGCCTTGCTTTTGCACCAGTACCCTGGAAGGTCTACTCGGTAGGCAGAAAATTGGACAGCTATTCTCTGCTCTAATGGAGGGCCGTCCACAGTACAGAAGAAGTGTAAAAGTCACATCAAAGTTTAATATTCTTCCACCCTCTTCAATAAAATAAAAGTTTTCATTTCTCTACTCTAATTTGTAAATAAACCATGAAAGTTGAACATTGGTACTGTTTTAGCATATGTGGCCAATCTGTGTCTGTTAAAAAAATTTTTTTACATTGATTAGGGTGTACCTGGAAAAGAACTTTGGCATTAAGTGCAACATGTGTTCCATGAAAAATAAAGGATGAAATCTGATAACTGCCAGGTCTGAGCTAGAGCAAAATGCAATTCCATATGCAGAGTAGAAATGATCCTACACCTTACTACACAGCGAGGTATGCCCCAAACAATGCGCCTTCCTCGTCCCTTTATCTCATTTCAATATTCTTGCTCTGCAAAATTAGCTTACTCTATGCTGTGTTAGAAATTCTGCCCAATTCCTTCCCTCTGCAAACTTCTGCTGCTATGCAAATGCCGCCATATTGCTCTAGAAACCTATGCGCCCTGTTGGAAATCTAGGCGCACTCGGACAAAACGAGACATGTTATGGGCCCAAAGCTGCTTTTGGACCCACAGTTTAACAATTTTAAAATAATTTAAAGTAATTTCAGATAAGCTATAAAGCGTACTATGTGTTTTGGCATTGATGTGTTTATTTTAATAATATATTTATGGTATAAGAATAAAGTGTGTCCGTTTTCTTGTAGAATTGAGATGGTGAAATTTCCCCACGATGGGTGGTTGAACTCTCTTTTCAACAAGGAGCGTCCTGGTTCCAAGAGGTGCTGTCCATGGAAAAGGTTATAATTGCAATAATTGCAAACTAATGACTGGGACATAGAGTCAAACCTGTATGTAAAGGAAAGGGAGGATCTGATAATAATAACATTGGCACCTGTCCATCAATTAATTACATATTCCATTTAATACACACATTCAGAAATGTGCACCTAGGGAGAAGTATTTCCTTTAAAAGCAAAATGCATTGTGTCCTTATAACTGCCTTAAAGCGGAAATGTGAAAAACCTACAGCTTACTACCTACATTATTTATAAAGTATTTTACCAGGAACAAAAACATTGAGAGTATCTTCTCATTTTCAAGCATATCCTGGATACATCATATGCATGACAGACGAGGACTGGATGCTTATTTCAATGGTGATGGGAAAGATTTACACAGTTAAACAATCAGTACAGATTTATATATTAAAAAGACTAATTAACGGCCCATGTCTTCGCACGTGCATCCTGTAAACCGTTTCCTCCTGGCCATGTATAACTGTAAATAGATGGGCAATCTGGACCCTCTCCTCTTATTCCCCTTTGGGGTAACCGAACCTTCCCCCCAAGCGTTTCACACTATATGTCCTCTGTGTGAGCTATGGTGGGGGTCCTACTTCTGTACAACTTTGCTAGGACACGCTTTTCCCCCCAATTCTCCGATCTCAGTAATTTGCCAGGCTTCTTGAAAGGGCAGTTCCACCAGTACCTGCAGCTTAGACACTTCTTTCACCCCGTTAAACCTGCCTATTCAGCAGACTGGCCTCTGCAGTTGAAAACCTCTGCAGTAACTCTTCTAAATGCTTCATTTCCATGCTATACAATGCTCTCCTTCCTACCTCAACCTATTCCAATTCCTCCCTGGACCCAGAGGAATGGTCCGACAGATATGGGTCAGTTGCAAAATGTTTGTATTAAAGAGACTGCCTATATATAAGTACTCTGTAGATGGTATTATGTTCCCGTTAGGCTTCGTGGCTTTTTCCCAAGTGTCACAGATGCCTGCTAGAGGAACTGCGGCTAGTCAGGTTCTTTCTTGCACACCTGGTAAAGCTGCCCTAAACTTCAACCATTTTGTAAGGAAGTCCTCGCCGTATCCATCACTGTTAGAGGTTTTCAAATCCCACTTGATCCTAAACATATTCTGATTCCATTGCTTATCCCAGAGTTTCTCAAAAGGTTTTTATTAAGTTTTTAGTAAAAGAATATGTAACAAACATAGCAGTTACCACAGAGTACAGTGCATAATGTAGATCCAATAAATCAAACAGAACTGCCCATAAACCATCAAAAAAGTAACAAAAAACAATAACACAGGAAACATTCAAGTACACATAAGACAAAGACTTCAAGGGGGAGGAGGAGGGAGACAGACATGGGGGCAGGAGTCGGAGACTGGCCGTATTGACCCCAATCAACCATAAAGGCACATTTTGAGAACGGGACATCTACCCTCCAGAGGGGTATACAGCATGGGAGATTTAGGTGGCAGACACAGGTCTATACTTTGAAAAGAATTCGTACCATGTGAACCATTTAACCAGGGGCGAGGAAGCTCTTGAGGAAAAGTTAAAGCCTATGGTTTCCATCTCATAGCTGTGTCCCAGAATTTTTTACACACTTCTATAGGTTGTTCAGACATATCATGTGTGCAGCAACATGCCAAATAGCAGCCTTGTGAATGAATCCTCTTCCATCTGCCATCATCTCTGTCTGCAGCCACGTGTGGCACATAATATCAAATGGTGCATATAATGGTCACTCTGAGAAACTCTCTGTATCCTTCCACAAGGTATGGGCCTCATTGACCTATTATAACCAACCTTTTCTTAAGTTCTAAATTCAAGCTTGATCCCGCAACTCCTGTAATCCAAAGCCCTTACTTTAGATCCTCCTCCACATGGACTTCCCCAACCCCTTACCTCCCTACTTACCCTCTTTTCTGTTCCCTATTTCTCTCAATTTCCTCTCCATGGGCCTGATTCATTAAGGATCTTAACTTGAGAAACATCTTATTTCAGTCTCCTGGACAAAACCATGGTACACTGCAAAGGGTGCAAATTAGTATTTTGTTTTGCACATAAGTTAAATACTGACTGTTTTTTCATGTAGCACACAAATATCAACTTTAAATTTCAGTGTACAAATAAGCTATCAAGTATTTGTGTGTTACATGAAAAAACAGTCAGTATTTAACTTATGTGCAAAACAAAATACTAATTTGCACCCCTTGCATTGTAACATGGTTTTGTCCAGGAGACTGAAATAAGAAGTTTCTCAAGTTAAGATCCTTAATGAATCAGGCCCTAGATCACTTGTTCCGTTAAGATACCTGGTAGTCCTGACTGCATCTTTTCTTATTGTCTTTATTTTTGCAGTAAATGAAATAATAAGAAATGACTTATCAAGCAACAATGTCCATTCATAGCTATGGCAATCCTGGACTTATTTAGATGGAATTATCTGTCACCAACCTGCTGTGGAGTGAAGACTGAGTAATGAATTGGATTTATGTCACATATTATTAGTAAAATGTGCCTCACCGTTCCTTGTTTGAATTCCTGTCCTGTTATTTTAGTTACAGACTGATATCTATTTCTGGTTGTATGCGTGTTTCTACTTTCTGACTGCAACCTTCCTCTGTGTTCTTTGAAATGCCTCCAATAAACAGTATGCTAAAAAAAAAAAATTGTTAACTTACAACACTCAATTGGATTGGATGCCACTTGCAGCGTCAGAGTTCTCCCATTGGCTTGTGGAATGTGTACGCGGAACACCAGACGCACTCTAGTGTTCTTTCGTCCAATGTCAGTTTCTCCTTTCCGCAACTCAATGTCAGAATTGCGCAGCTTTAGTATGCCAGCACAATCAATACTGTTCAAAGAAAAAATGGGATACTTAAAAAGTTATACCTTACATAGAGAGTGATGTTATTGAACATGTGGTCATATAACTGTAATTAAACGACAACAAAGTTTACTGGCAAAGCATGCTTTGAATTGTATAATATCAACAGTTGGAGTCACAGGGTGTCAACACCTGATATTTATAGCAAAATCTCAACAAGGTTTCACAGTGAATACTAGGGGAAAGTATAACAAAGGTAGGACTGGATGCATAAGTCTTACCCATTTTCTAAGTTGGTGCAAGGTTCCAGTGTTGCTATATTTTAAGTCATGAGAGAGATATGATGTTATCAATTTTAGTGGAGGCTGTCACAAATCTTTCAATTAATAGCTTTACTGTACAATATAAGGGTGAATTATTTATTTTTATATGTCAGCAACACTACATTCATAAAACAGGCGCACACTCCATTTCATGCTGCAGCGAAGAATGTACCATCTTAATGATTAATAGCAAGTCTCTACTAATTGTTTTGACACATATAAATGAATACAAAGTATGAATAATGATTTGTATGAATTCAGTTTCATTAATCACAACAATCTGAAGCTCATATCAAAATTTTTGTTGGAATTTTTTCTGTGAAGTTCCCTCAAAGAGTAACCATAGGAGGCCATGATAGTGCCTGACAAAGGATTAACTTAGTTAGTGATGATAGAGAGCATAGGGGAGCAGTGATAAATCACCACCATACTCAAATAAGATTCAGAAACAAATCTCCTTGATAAACAGCTGTGGATGCGACAAATCTAATGAAGTGTACAGTAGATTGAGCATTAGAAATTATATATTACTATTGTTTGTACCATAATAAATGAAAGAGGAATTATAAAACCCATCAAAATAAAAGTTCTTAACCAGCTAACCGATATTATTGGCTGCACAGTGGGTTCATGGGTTAAATTCCAACCAGGGCCCTATCTGTGTGGAGTTTGTATGTTCTCCCCATGTTTGCATGGGTTTCCTCCAGGTGCTCTGGTTTCCTCCCACAATCCAAAAACATATTGGTAAAATTGGCTGCTGACAAGAGGGACCCTTGTATATGTCTGTGTGTGTGGTGGGGAATTTAGAATGTAAGCTCCAATGGGGCAGGGACTGATGTGAATGATTACATATTCTCTGTACAGTGCAGTGTAATATGATTAGGCACATTCCTAGGATAACACTGTTCCTGGGGCCGATTTATATTTATATGAAAAAAAAAACAAAAAAACAAGATTTCAAGAAGAAATACATTGAGAGTTAAGTCTCATTTTCAACTATGTCCAGGGTACATCATATGTAGTTTTTCCGAGTTATAAAAAAAGCAATTATGTGTTACAATTACACATGCATCACATTAGTTCAGAAAAAGTGTCCACTGTGATTAAGCTATTTGAGCTTTTATTATTTGTGATTTTATTTTTTAATTATAACAGAAGTATTTTGTGTCTTAGTGGAACTATCACTAAAATCTGTGGTCAGCAGTGAGACATAATAACCATGTTTCTCTGTGTAGCCTTTAAAGTGCAGCATTGAAAGGATTTACACATGTTACGAAACTGTCTCTGGAACACGGAACTGCATGATTTTATCTCTGGAGAAAGGGCTCAATAAATTATCATTCCTTTGTAAACTCCTTCCCTGAACTCCTTTTATGATATACACAAATTTTTTAAAGGTAGCTCTTTAACAATATGTAATGACTGTGGTTCAAAATAATAATAAGTACTTGAGGGAGAATCGCCCACCTATAATGTAATCGACAGTACAAATTGCATGAAATTACAGTGTGTCATTAATTAGAGACTTTCTGTTGGTATGCCTGGAATGACATTAATCAATCATTTAAATACATTTAACTATTGCATAGCATTTTTCTAGCTTTTCTAAAGAGCTAATTACTTAGTCGTGAAATTTAACTTAAAAGATTGCTAAAGTGATTTATATTATTTACAATTTGTGTACAATATCAGTTTCTATGTGATTGATATGTATAAAAAAAAATCACATTTACTCAAATTTACGCAAATTCACTAAGATAATGTATTAGAAAGATACTGGGCCTGAGTCATTACGAAAAGTAAGGCAAAAAAAAAAGTAGTAAATGTTCTCCAGGACAAACCATGTTGCAATGCAAGGGGTGAAAATTTGTTTATTATTTTGTTTGTAAGTTAAATAGTGGCTGTGTTTTTAGCTAGCACACAAATACTTGATAGCTTTATTTTACACTGAAATTTAAAGTTGACCTAGGACATTTCCTTTCCCAACTATAAATCTGTCCCCACATTATAAATGTACCTCCCCCTCCAATGCAACATGGTTTTACCCAGGTGCAAAGTTACTCCTTTTTTAGGCTTTGCTCTCCTTAATGACTCGGGCCCAATATATTCAGTGTTCTTCCCAATAAATTTGCCATCCAGGTGGCATTAAGAATTAGCCGGGTGGGGGCAGTTGTTATACATTGCAATGATATTGAAAAATGTTGGAGGTTATTGCCCAGACCTGCCAGGACTGGTCAGACTGGTGGTTAGTGGTCTAACACACACTGCTGGCTGTAGTGCTCACATAGTGCCTGTTCTAATAGGAGAAATAATGGTGTATTCTATTATAATAGGACTCTGTTGGGCTCCAGGAGCCGGGAGGCAATTAAAAACAGCTGAGTGGAGCTGTTTCCTCAGGTGCTGAGGAAAACACTGATATTTAATAATTAAAATAAATTATCACTGGCAATTTTAAACCACATCCAATCTCCCACCCATTGCCAAAGGTGGTGCTTTTTTGTTTGTGATGCCTACTGCACTGTCATCATCCCCCTCATGTCTGCTCAGTGGAGAAGCATGGAGAGCTTTCACTGTCTGCAGATTATTATTGTTATCTAAGCAAAGTAGAGGCAGTCTCTTTCATGGGCTGCATTTATCAGGTCAACAGGAACCAATGAAATCACTTGTTACTTGGTACCTCACTGATGTCATTGGTACCTTGTAAACTGCATTCTCAAGTATATTGTTTCAGCCAATAAAAAGTCTGTCTCAGCTGTATGAAGGCAATGAGTATACTTTAAATCATTTAAACAATGTACTTGCAAAACGGAAAATTGTAGATTTACTAAGCTGCGGGTTTGAAAAGTGGGGATGTTGCCTATAGCAACCAGATTCTAGCTTTCATTTATTTAGTACATTCTACAAAATGACAGCTAGAATCTGATTGGTTGCTATAGGCAACATCGCACTTTTTCAAACCCGCAGCTTAGTAAATCTAGCCCTTAATCTCTAAAAATAGATAATGATCAAAAGAGATGATCAAATATTTATATCCAGGCAGAATTTTTTACTAGATTTTAGTACATTAAACATATGTGTGTTTAGTACCTGCTTTACATATAAACAAATACGCATCACAGTGTTTTGAGTCTATTAAGCCTTGGTTTCGCTAATTTTGCCTGCTATAATTAATTGACTAATTGGTGACTTTTTGCCACATATTTATTTAAAACCTCTTTTTTCCGCAGATATAAATACAACACTTGCAAAACCTGCAGCAATAAGACTTTTTTTTTTGTTTTTCCTCCCTAGTTTAGTTTAATCGCATGCTTGAAAAAGCACAGCACTTCAAAATACAAGATCCAATAAGTGTCATGCAATAAACTGAACACTGAGTCTGAAGTGGATATTTACAGCTATGTAACTGAGACGTGATTTATAAAAAGCAACAGGCGCACGGCCTGAAACACTATAACCAAAAGCAATCAGTTGTCAGAAATGTTTTTTAAGGTTTATGAAGGTGGTAAAATGGGGAGAGGTACTTCAAAAGGCGTTTTGAAAAGGATGATTGGGAAAAGCTGGGCAATTTCTGGGATTTACATAGAGTGTTACCACATTGAATCCCCCCCAAATAGGCACAGTTACAGGAAGCGGCCTGGCAAGCAGGTGGCTGAAGGCTTACATGGCTTTCATGTTGTTCTCAGGCAGCAGAGGGATTTCCAAGACTTTGGTGTTGGAGATGATGGTTTCATGGCTTGTGGTGGAAACGGTCTTGCCCGTGATGCGATGGACTTGATAGAAGGCGTGAGGTCGCAGCAGGCGATCATCTGCCGTGCCGATGAACAGCTGTATAGTGAGTGGCTCGCTCTCTAAGTACCCATGTAGCTGGCAAGAGAACAAAAGGTTCAGGCATGAAAATAAATAAAAAATAATCAGGACAGGTGCTGAGCGTTAGACCATCATTTTGGCCAGCAATATTGGTGTAATAAAAAAGGTGTAAGTGAGAAAAATGTCTCATTATTTCAGTGACCTGAGGCAGTGGAGCTAGATTTAATCTTTATATGAACCGCTGTGCGCACTTAGAACAGTCTCATACAGTCTTCATCTCTCCAGGGTTGGAGGGAGCTCACATTTCAAGTGATGGATGCAGACAGTGGGTACATATATCTGATTTTTTTTCAACATTAAGCTATATTCAATATGGATTTTAATAATTCTCAAATATCATAAGATAAAACTTTAGACCAAGTGCACCAATTCTGATAAAGTGTACTTAATTTACTAGTACAAATATGACATAGAATAAAAAGGTCAGAATGTGACATAATAACGCAAAACTCCCATATTACTCAGTATTATAATCCAACTCATACATAGCCGAGATTTCTTTAAGGAAGGCACAGACATATTTGACCTCAATGGGTTATGCAATCATTTTCTGGTGGCTACAAGTCTAACAATATTCCTGCAAAGGGGCACAGCTGCTGAGTGGCGAGGAATACAGAGGACGCCTATGTACCTAATACAGTGTTGGCTAACCTGTGACACTCCAGGTGTTGTGAAACTACAAGTCCCAGCATGCTTTGCCAATAAATAGCAGCTTATTGCTGGAAGGGTATGCTGGGACTTGTAGTTTCACAACACCTGGAGTGTCACAGGTTAGCCAACACTGACTTAATGCAAACCTTCCGGATGCCAGTTATGTTAGTGAGTTTGATCCTTGCATGTACTCATTGCAAACTTAAAGATGTAGAGACAAAAACACATTCTACAATAGTTTTTGCTCAATATAATGGGCTGATATAAGTGTGTTAACGTATCCATATATAACGTATATAGAGCAATTTGTAATTATGCAGCAGTTTCAGTGTCAGAATTGATACATTTTATTCAACAACACACAACAACATTAAACTACCAGTAGGTTTTTTGGCAGTATGAGGAAACCCAACTAGCTGGTGGTAACCCCCACACACAGGCAGAACATGCACTCCACATGGGCTACAATGGGTAGAAAAGTGTATCCTAATTTTGTGAGGCCATGTTATCCATTACATTTCTATTTAATAAAACTTTGCTCCATTTAGGCTCATTATATAAGGTCTCCATCCTCCACATAAGCTTTTAATATATCATTTCTACATGCAATCCAATGCATTTAACACTGAAATGAAGGCTGCTTGATATCCCCTTACTATACAGAGCTTAATAAGTGGGACAATCTCAGGAAGAGAATACATAGTTACATAGTTCAGACTACTAAGGGAGTGAACCCAGGGCGATAACAATCAATGCTACTAGCTGACCTTTTCACTTTTGCAAAACCATACACCACAGTAAAAAGAAATCCGCAAAGATCATACAAAATATCTGTGCAAATCGATTTCATGTTTGCGCTTTGTGACATGAATTTATTGATCCACAGTTCTTTACATTTTGCACAATTGCTCATAAAAAAATGCACAATTCTGGTCTGGTGTTATGTTTTCCCAGACACTTGTGGAAAATGGGACAACAACTGGGCGGATTTGCAAGCTCAACTGCAATATCAGCAAAGGATGTCGTTTTGCTCTCCTAAGAGATTAATTTGTGTCTCCCAGAAGGAAAATCCTTTTCTACCATGGCAGGGCGTTTTCCGCACATGTAAGGATGTGTGGATGAACAGGTATTTTTGTTGTGATTAAAGAAGACACTACTGAAAAACAGAGGTAAGCTCTTAAAGAGCAGGATTCTATTACATGGGAACATTATCGAGGGGAACCCTTTTTAATGTATGGATCAACTATTCGCATGTTTACACTGAAAACAATAGCAAAAGTTTGACATTTTTCCATAAATATATTTTGAAATTAAATGTTGTTTGTAGTCATATATTACATGGAGAAGCAGGCTATATAAAGTGGGGGATGGGCAGGTTGCTCAAAAATGGAAAATTCCTTTAACTTTTAAATCATTTATATTGCAAAATATTTATTATAAGTGATAAGAAGCTGTCTGCAATTAATACATACAATTCCTACTCTTCCTGGACCATTTAGGAGCACGTTTTAGCAAATGAATAAATATGATGGGAACTTCCCTTCACTAGTGGTTGGATTGCAGAATATTGCTTAATGATACAGTGACCTGCAGTTGTTGTCCTGTATCACGGTATCATATTAGATGCAGAATTAGCATTTTAAAGTGTACATGCAAGCTGCATTAAAAGTCATAACACTAATGACATCACTGAGTGCCCAGTGCCTCTAAAAGTCACCAGTCCTAGTGAAGGCTCAATTCTTGTGTATGTCAGTCCAGCCCATAAAATATCTGTCTCCAACGTGACACTTACATATTATGAACAAGAACAAAATGCTGCCACTTTTATAAAATATTGTTGTGGACTTTTCAAAGTCCCACATAAAAGAATAACAACAAATAAAAAACAAAAATAGTATATAAATAATAATAATTATGAAAAAATATATATAATTTACTTTTTGTGTTTAAAGAATGAAAGGATATTAATTTATGCATGATATGTGCCTGCTAACAGCCTTTAAGCTTGGACCAAATATATGATATTGTAACGTGTTTTTTCAATGACATTAATAAAAATGGGCTCCATAATAACTGTTCACTACCACAATAGATGTGCTTATACTGGTAAATAATGTAAAGTTCCTAGTGAGTCTCCTCTCTCCCACATCTTTATGCATTATAATTAAGTTCTCCTGATGGCCATGACTTTTGTTCTGTTCTATGATGAAACCGGCTTGCTAGAAAACACAGATTGTGAGGCGTGCTGATAACTGCGTGCACAAATGATACATTTGTCTAATTTGCTGATGTAAGTTTCAAACAGCATGATTCTGAATGTTTCTTTTTAAAGAGCCATGAAAGAATGCAAACAACATGACATGACACATGTATGATATGTTTATGCCATCTTCCCTGATAAATTCTCCCTGGAATGCTGATATATATGTATTTTTTTTAGGTTCTGCAAAGTAACAGCTTGAATGATGATTCTGCCCTAACGACAAGCAGCAGTTCTAACTGCCAGATTATTAATGATATCATTCATGCTTCCAAACAAGTAGCAAAACAGGGAGGCAAGCCAAAGAACGCACAAGAGTGAGCGCACACTACTTAACTGAATCACTGACCAGAATTAGACTTAATGATTTTTTGTTACTCTGTTACTATGCAGGACTGAAAGAGCATACAATTTGGTGCTTATAGTTAGGCCGCTCGTGTATCATTTGTTTCATGCATTAAAAGGTTCTAGTACTTTACTCCTCAAGTTTTATCGTGTAAATACCACATATGAACATGTCCAAAAACCTAATGCTACTGTGTTGTGCACACAGGCTATAAAAAGTATGCAGAGGTGATTTTGCCCTCAGATTGGTTATATTCACCTTTGGCAAATTAACTTAAAACATGATGCGAGTCAATGATTTAGTAATCACCTGTCCTGTTTTCACCTGAACAGTAAGTGGGAAAGAAACAGGACCAGCAATTGGAGAAGGCAAAATGGGCAATTCATGAAGGTTACAAAACAAACTCCAGTGGGTATCAGTAACAGATACCCTTTTTGGAATACATGGATCCCTGCTTGTATTAACATACTGGAGACCCAGTGCTACCAAGACCATATGCTAATATGTAAGGTCATATAGTGACATCATCAAGCAATTCCCTGGCTCTACCGGTGATTCATGTAACAAGACTTTCCACTGTGTGAAGCAGATCTAATGATAGCTGGGATAATAACCTTATACTCAGAGCCGTAATGAGGGCTGTGCGACAGGGGCGACCGCCGAGGGCGCAACACTGAATGGGGGAGCAATTTAGGAATATTTTAGGTTAATTTGGTTGAAATTGAGGGCTAGGAGGCGGTAGGGGGCGGCATTTGTCTTTCTCGCCCAGGGCGCTAGAATTCTAAGTTACGGCTCTGCTTATACTAAATCTACATCTACTGGCAATAAGGGTCTTTAGAGTCAATCCTCATTAAAATAGTGAAAGAGCAACAATTATAATAAAATAAATACATTTTCTAGAGAGACATAGGATGAGAGAAGTCTAAAGAAGTGTGTGGGGTTATGATGGCAGCAAGCCAGTAATCACTTTTTTACATATGATTACCTGTATGTGCTATGTGCATGGTGTGGATTCTCCTGATGCATAAACTATTATAGAGCCGTAACTTAAAATTGTAGAGCCTGGGGTGAGAAGCAAACATGCTACCCCCCTAAACTTAAATTTTTACCAAATGAGCCTAAAATATTCATAAACTTCAGCGTTGCGCCTGAGCGGTCGCCCCTCTCGCGCAGCCCTAGTTACGGTCCTGCACTATTATGTAGTTGGCAAACTTATATACAATAGAAATCATATAAAAAAATAGGTGGGTTTGTTTAAAAAGACATATACAAATATTGTCACAAGGTGTATTGTGTTTTCTATGTTCATTTTCCTTCTGTGCTAGAGCTGGTAAACCAAGCTAAATTTATAGGTCTTCTTCCCATATTTTAGGATAGTGCCTAATTAGATCTCATACAGATCAGACAATTACTGTGACATCACTGGCCCTTCCTCTGCCTCTGTGTAGGAATCCACCAATTCACACAAAGCATTTCCATATAGCAACTCAGCAAAGCTGTCATTAAAACTATGCCTGTTTAGTTAGAGCATAGTTGACTACTCTTCCGGAATGTCCGGGAGACTCCCAAATTTCTGGAAGTCCACCCGATCTCCCGGGAGAGCAGGGCAACCTCCCGGTTCCTGGCCACTTCATTAGTTAAGTGTGGGGAAGGGGATTAGGACGCAATTCACACATCATTGTGGCCCCGTCCCTGCTGTAATAGGCTATAAGTTGTGATGAAAGTTTAGGGACGGGGCCAAATGACACGATTCGCAAGCCCCACTCCCACACACCCCAGATCACCTGGATGTCAACTTACCAAAGTTGGCAAGCATGGGTTAGAGTGTACCTACCTTCCTCAGGAGCCTGATAGAGCATGGTGCCATATTTAGTTAAGTATAAGCACACCAATTATTTCAGGTGTATTATTCATCTTAATAATACACAGCCTTTGATCTCTGTAAAAATATGTGACAGTATAAATCTAGGTGCTCTTGCGCGTATCATGGTACTATGCGGCCACTAAGCCATTATGCTGCCCATGCTTTATTCATCTTAAGATAAACCCTGCCACCACTGTTTGTGGAGTTTACAACTGCAACTATTATTTGCATTTTCTAACCTGACATCTTAATTGCTTTCACGCAGCCTCAAATCCTGCTGTCTTACTCTACCAATAACACCCACAGCCTAGCCATGGCAGCTACTGACATTTACCATTAATGAATTATCAGCTCAATTAACAATCATCAAAATGACAAAACAGTCAGTAATTAAAAAAACATGATTATAACGAGTTAAGAGAATCCCTTTTTCAAACAGGAAGTTAAGCCGTAAATGTCTCCCATATGCCGATGGGTGACTGTTACAAAAGCTGAGATATTTTTAGTTTTTTTTTAAAGTAAATGTATTCTTGCTATTCAGTTTTGTAATAATGATTAATCATGTCTTTAATGCAAGCAGATTTTACTAATACTTCTTGGAAGCAAATATCACCCTATGCCAAGATACTGCTTTAGGAATAGAAGCCAGATGTTTTGTTATAGCCAGACATATAAAAATGTATCACTTGCCTCACGTTGTATACCC
Organism: Mixophyes fleayi; assembly: GCF_038048845.1. Lineage (NCBI taxonomy): Eukaryota > Metazoa > Chordata > Amphibia > Anura > Limnodynastidae > Mixophyes > Mixophyes fleayi. Next base: position 189,563,918 of record NC_134406.1, read on the forward strand.
AGCATTTGGCAGGTAAGCTAAAAATAATGGTGCGTCTGGTTGTTGGCTGAGCCAAGCTATACAGCAACATGGCTTCTACACGTCAGTATTAATCGGAGAGGTTAGCTCCATGTGTTCTCTTGAATGGCTTTCATATGGATCCCTTCTACTTGTAACCAAACTAAATGAACTAAGTGATAAAAATTGCATGTCCTTTGTGCTGTGGACATCTGTTCTTTGTTCATTTTGGTTTATTATAAGTGATTTTTTTACAGGCGCACACAAAAATAGTTCACACCTCTTCAAAATATATGATGTGCAAGGGTGCCTGTCTGCATGACAGAGGTTACACAATGACTGCATGCAAAGCTTATTGGAAGCAGAGGTGGCACCTAGTCTACTTTATTAAGCAGCAGTCAAGACATGTCTCAATTTTTCAGTGGAATGCATCTATTTTATAACCAATAGTCACTAAGTTAAATTCTGATAAAGGGTGCAAATTTGCACCTTGATAAGCCATGTTGTGATGCAAAGGGTGCATGTGCAATTTTTACGTCTTGCATTCAGCAAAACTACTGCCAGGTTTTGCATATAGCGCACATATAAAGGACAGCTTTATTTTTTGTGATTTAGAGGTGAGCTAGGATGCAGCTACCTCCCAACTCTGAATCTGTCCACACATTTTAAATACCCCCCCCCCCATTCCCGCACCACAACATGATGGTTTTAACAAGTTGAAAAACTGCACCTTCTAGCTGAATTTAAATAAGACTCAATTAGTATATAGGTTTTATTGGCCTAACCTCTAGTGAGGGTTGGCTAGAGGCAAGTCAATTGAACATGACTCACAAACTTGCACTTTAGTTTGGCTTCAACTTTATACATATGGGGCCTGAGTCATTAAGGAGAGCAATGCATAAAAAAGGAGTAACTTTGCCTCTGGGCAAAACCTTGTTGCATTGGAGGGGGAGGTAAATTTAAAATGTGTGGACACATTTATAGTTGTAATAGGGCATGTCCTCGATCAACTTTAAATTTAAGTGTAAAAATAAAACTCAAGTATTTGTGTGTTAGATCTAAAAACATCCAGTATTTAACTTATGTACAAAATAATAAACTAATTTGCACCCCTTGCTTTGTAACATGGTTTGTCCCGAAAAACATTTACTCCTTTTTTTTGCCTTACTTTCCTTAATGACTCAGGCCCATGGAGTATAAGTCCTAGCACCAGGCACCCAAGCACAAAGTATGAAAAAAATGGCCCCAGTTCACTTTTAATATAGTTTCTTTTTTTAATTATTATTTTGTTAAATTATCTATAGTAACTTATTTTATATTCTTAAACTGTTTAGTGATCTCAACACCAGTATACTGTAGCTATAATACCGAATGTTTATCATTTTGTTAGTGTCACTTATAACTCATGTGTGTGTGTGTAGTGGGAGTGACTACGAATGAGTGTCCTTGGTGGTGGGTTCAGCCCCAAGTTTTTTGGAAACTTAACAATACCCCTGTGAAAACCTTGTATCACACATCTAAAATCACAAATACAGGTTTAAACTCTCCAGGGTCAGCTATGTTGGAAACCACCAGTGGGGTTTTGCACTGTTAGTTATGCCCTCTGATTGCCCTGAGGTGCAGTAGAGCCTGTTTCAGTGAATGTTCAGATAATTAGGCATAAGCAGTGGCGGCAGTGGAGGTGTATACAATGGTATACAATGGTATGCCATACCGCCATTCCTCCTAGTGGCTTCATCAAATTCCATTCACTTACATTCCAATTATATTTTTCATACCACCACCTCTAAATTTCCCCTTCGACCACTGGGCATAAGTATAAAAATTAGGTCCAATATAAAACAATAATCTGATAACTATACCAAAAATTGTGTTTTATTTCCAAAGTAGATTTCATGAAGTTTCCATACCAGATGCATGGAAGTTTGCTGAAAACCACGAGAATTGTGAAATTAACAAACCAAAAAGGAACAAATTTGCCACTTTATATTTTACCCACCATGATTACATGTTGTTGCTTTATGATGATGATGGTGGTGATGAATACACATCAGGAAAAAAACAAACATATCAAAATGTAACAGAAATGATCATCACTGGCAATTGTCACTATCTGTTGTGCGTGTTGAGTGTCTACTGGAACTTTCAGCCCAGCAACACCAGACATGATATAACTTTATACCGTGATATGGAGATAAATCCGAAGGGCAATGAAACTGTAGAACACGCTGTAGAAGAGCTCTACCACCTGGAATATCCAATCTGTTATTTATGTTTATAGAAATAAATGCAATGTTGAAACACAGAGAGACAACTGGCTAGAACTCTGCAATCAAACCGCTTCCAGATGATGAAATCATTGACATTGAATGTAATCTTTTTCACGCTGAATATGTGTGAATGTATTATTTGGCAAGTGCTGGCCATGTGCATACGGCAATAACTCGTGTGGAGTTGCTGGTAAAAAAGTACCAGCCGTTTATGATTGAGCTATAAAATGTCTGCTTTGTGGTATGTTTGCCTGGCTTCATTACATATAATAATTGCATCCTGCCTCACAGATGTGTGTTAATTCCTTTTTTTTTTTTTTTTTTTGCGCACCTCAGATACATTATAGAAGCATATGGACAATAGACACAGGCCTTTTCAGTTAATGTCTGCAAGGGTGAATGGGATGGGTGTGGAATAGATCTGGCAATCTGTGCATTACCCCTACATAAATTATAGGTAACGGATAATGAAAACATGAAGGCACAGACACCAATTTGTAGGGTTTCCTTTCAGTCTACTACTCCAACTCTACCTCCTCTTCCATCTGATTCACAGCTACAAAAATATTCTCCTTGTTTGGAATGAGTTGTAATTAAACTGTCTCCTTGACCCTAAACCATAATTATGGTATGACACCGAGCAGGAGCTGTGCATAGCTCATATTCCTGTCCTTGTTTCCAAAATAGAGAGGACACTATGCATGAAAATAAAATAATATTACTCATGCAAAATAAAATATTGTGAAATGAATAAATAAAAAGTACTGTCCAGAGATCTGTGTTCAGTTGAATTTTACCCTTAAGGCTCTTGATAAACAATGCCTGTTAAAAGCAGGGACAAAACCTGTACAAGCAAAGGATTTTTCACAGACTGAAGAGGGGGCTCCTAAAACACTGAGAGCCTCACGTAAAGTTGGACATAATTTACACCTAAAACGCAGATGTAAATTTAATACAAAAACAGACACATTTTACAGGAGTACATTAAAATGCATCTAAGCTGACTAGCATCACTTCAGTTCATAACTTACACCGAGACCCGCAAGTTTCCCATCTCCTGACAAGCGTATGTGCGTCTGAACCTCAGTCTACATAAGACACATTTGCTCCAACAGGTCAGTGATTGGCTGGGACAGTGGCACTGGGCTATGATGTCACTGCCAAACATCACCTTCCCAGACTGAAGGAAGCAGGAGATGTCGCCCCCCAATTTCCATCTGCTGAGGACAGGCACCTCCACAGCCGCTTCTTGGTGGAGAGGCACCACCTCTGATGGGGGAAGGGGGGTTAAGGACAAGCCTAGGGCGCGGCCATAGCATCAGCCAGCCCAGCCATCTGCAGCATGATGCAGTATTTACTTAATGAGTGCTCTCACATAACCCCATTGTACTGTAGGCAGTATTAACACTTGTGAATGCTGTAGGCAATGTTGAAATTAAAAGCAAGTTCTTGTCAGAAGGTGTCTGTGTGTGCTAACATTAATTTTTGGTCTATCAGTGGTAAAATGCATATATCAGCCTTTCACAATATGCATCAAACACATAATATATTTATGTCTAAGTGTAAAAGCTCTTACACTATCTACTTCAACAATTTAAATACATTATTCCAACATTAACAAAATGCATTATACTGCAAGATGTGCTCTTCAATGTTGAAAAACATTCTTTAAATTCCTTGCTGGTCACAAAAGCTGGAGTTCAACTGGCTTCATAAACTATCTTTTACTTCACTCTGCATTATGCACATTAATCAAATAAGACATTTGCATCTACTTCTCCTTTTACAGCTAATACATAAGAGTGATATGTGTAATAAGTACTCGCTGTCAGAACAATGTGGTGTAAAAGTCTTGGCAAGTAATATTCTGATTGTGTAAATGTAGCCTGTTTACATGGCAGAAGTAGATATGAATTAGATATATATATATATATATATATACATACACATATACATACATACATACATTTTAACAAATACTCAAAACATTTCCTGTTCTTCGCTTATTCAAACCTCAAAAGATGTGTAAGGTGCATTTTGTGTTTTCAGCCCACGCAGAAAAATAGGATTTATTTTCTAGGTATACAATATATGATACATTTTTTCCTCCTTTAATTAAAATGAAAGAAATATTGCTGGGAGAGGCAGACATAATAATGTTGGAGTGACGGGAGACGTATGCTCACGTTACACTATATTTAGTCTATAACAGCGACATAAACAGATTTGTACTGCAGAAGTAAAGTGAGCTGGGAACGTGTATAGTCAGGGGATTGGCCATATGGAGCAGACTGTATGCTATTCGATTTTTTTTTTTAAATGAAATGAAAATAAAAACATATAGAATAGGTAGCGTTATGCAGAGCTTGTGTAAAGAAAACACGAGCGTTGCTTTTATTTGTTGCTGCAGCTGCTTGGCCACAAGGCTCTTCAAGTATAGACAAAAAATAATAATGTGTGTGCCGTATTGTAAATAGGATTATTTAGAAGCTCTTTAATGCCCGTTAGACTTATGGTAAATAGAGAACAAAAAGTTATCTATAGTTCTTCTAGACACAGGAATTTAAGAAAAAAACCCTGCATTTTATTATCATGGTATTATCAGTTTACAGTAAGTTTTCCGTCTGTTTAATAAAGCACACTTCTAGAACACTTTTTTTTTTAGTGTGTATCCATTCAGATGGAACAAGTTTGAGACAAATAGTGCAAAGTTGCAAATGACGGTACACAATATAGTGTGTATATGAATGCATTGCACCTGAGTTGTCTTGGCACACCATATACGCTGCGTTTCTAGCACCCTGCCATGCCCTTTGTCTCAAAAGCTCACTCCATCTGCACTCTTTCAAATACAAATTGAACTGGTAAGATAAACAGCCACAGAAATAAGCCCTAATGCTGGGCAGGCACGCAACATCGTTAACTTAGCCTGATGAGGCCGTGCTCATTACCACAAAATGAATGCAATGCCTGAGAATAATTTTCTGGCATGCATGTAAATTTGGTTTACAGACATGCGTGTATGGGAAACTGCTGAGAGAATTATCAAGATCCCTTGTGCCTCTCTCACTCAGCACTGAATGGCCAAAGTTATCCAACTTGAATTTACTTTCAGTTGACCTAATGAGGACTTATCAATTTGAAGATTCAGCCAAATTTACAAATCATTTTATGAAATATTTTGTTAAATATTGAATTAAGTTTGAACCCCATTTTTTTTAAACCCTGCAATGTGACCGTTGCACTAAATCTGGGAAGTCAAGATTCAGAGTTGGTAAGAAGTTGTCCGTCTATTAGCAATTCTGCACAGAGGCCCTCCCCACGGCTATCATATCAACTATGAGATTCTGTATTGAGGTTCAATTACATTTGAAATGATTGTGATAATTAGACCAAGAACAGGCAGTGAGCTGAGGCATCAAGGAAGGTTAAACACTTCTCAAACCTTTCCCAGGACTCACAAGGCCCTTCTTAATCAGAAAATTACTCCTGGCAAATCACCTACATGTGTTGCAATACCTAAAATATTTTATTATATATCTTAAATAATTGGTTCGCCCTGTGAATCTAAAATTGTAATTATTAATATACACAATCGAGGATTTATAATACAAAAACCCAGGGCCTCAATAATGGAGTATGCATTGTTTGGCAACCAGATCCTGAATGATATCTATATTTCTATCATCTCTGGGAAACTACATTTTATCATCATTGTGGAGTGTAGTGAACATTTCTGATTCAGTGCCAGGAAAAACAGTGTGTCCTATCACATACATACCTGCACAATGGGATGTCCTCCCGTAGATGCCTTCACCGCCCCTCGGCTTCCTTCCGTCTCATAATGAGCTCTATGATGAGATTTGGGCTGCACTTCAATGCGCAGTTCATAAGGTCCTGACTGGGATGGCAGATGCCAATCAAGGGCAGGCAGAGAGGGGCTGTAATGGAAAAGAACAGCTATTTAATAGCTATTAAATATTAACACAAAGTGTATTATCCCACACCACAGGAATTTGGCACTATTACTTTAGAGACCATGATTAGCAGTCCATCCTTCACTATCTTACATTTAAAATTTCATCAATAGGTCTAATGCCATGACATAAGTTATTTAAAAGTCTGTGAAGCAGCCAAAACCTCTTTCCCCTTCATGAAGATGAACAGCCACTGAGCTGCTGATGGAACACTTGCTATCAGACTGCTTAACTCAATGGAAATTGTGCGTCCATTGTTTTTCTTTCCATGAATCTAAATGTTTTTATTTGTCTACTAACTGAAAGTATAAATAAATAAGCAAGAAGGAGATGGATAAATATTATGTAAAGAGGGGGGGGGGGGGTATCTGGCTGATTTTAAGATTCCATATTTTTATTGTTGTAAACATCAGTAACATATTTTTGTACTACCTTGTATGCCATGTATTGTTACCCTGTACTGTTATCCCAAAAGCTCTATGTACGATGCTGCGGACCCATTGTGGCACTTCATAAATAAAACATAATAATAATAATAATAATAATAATAATAATAATAATAATAATAATATTTCAAAGCACTTTTCAAGTGGCAAATAAACAGTTTTAAATAAAATCAATTAAATGGTAGCAAATAACTATCCAAATTACTCATGGATGAAGTCACCAGCATTTGACTGTTATAAAGTTCTTTCCCCTGTGAGTTATTTAGGTCATTGTCTTAATGGGATCTGATACATGTCAAAAAGCTGAAACAATAATCACTTGAGTTGCCCCTGTAAGTGAGCATTTTAAGCCATTGTCAGTGGCCAAGTGCAACTATGTATTCTATCTTAACTAATTAAAGTTAACCCTTAAACACAAGATTTACCAGCAACTTTCCCAAATGTATAAGGTTGCAATAGATTATGACAGGGTATTTTCAAAATAAAGACTGTGGGCGCATTTTTTTAAATAGTTTTTAAATAGTTTGTGTAATGCAATTCAGAAAAAAAGGACAATAGAATAAAAGACAACCCATCATTTCAAAAACTCTGCTTTTTTAAACTTAATTTCAATTTATAGTTGTGTCATTTTAGAATTTCCCCATGGACATTAGAGGCATGCCCTGTAAGCGAAGAGAAATACTATTTTGAAATTGAATAATAAAAAAAAAAATACAAACAAAAAAGCATCTGTATAGCCAAAGGGCAAGAAGTTTTAAGCTTTACTTACAGGATGGAAATCTGTGAATCACTGAATTTTATTTATAATATTTGCAAAAGTAGACAATTAGTCATAATTCAGTGGTGACGCCAAAATACCTATTACACATATCAGGCACAATATATGTCTGGGTGTCTGTAGTTATAATACAAACACTATTAAATAGTCATAAGAACCATTAGTTATACTACTCATATTCCAAGAGCTAAAATAATATTTGGACAATATCAGTGTGATCTGTTTAATTATTATTATTCAAACTTGACCATCATGCGCAATTTAGAGCTTAAAAATAAACAATAATAAACTACAAACATAATAGTGCTGATGCCCATATCTCATTTTGTATGATGTGATTTTTAAAACTTTGTTGTCTTTCCTATGTAGGCCATCCTGCTATACTTAGTATGGTTAGAAATTCTAAACACCGGGCTTTAATTTTGCACAATTCTTGGCTGTATTATGTCCCAGCAAATGCCACTCACATCTCCCTCCTGTAAGGCGCCGCTCCCGCACCATGCCAGGTGTCGGGAACGGACGCTTGTCTCTCGGTCAGATCCCCCGTCCCGTTGCCTAGCAACGGGACGTACTTCCGGTCTCGCCGCCTGTGTCCCATTGCTAGGCAACGGGACGCTTTTCTCTGCTATACTGACCGCTGCATGGGACCTATCAGGGCTACTGCCCTTCTATTTAAGGCCACTCCTATCCCTCCTTCAGTGCCAGAGTATTGGGCTCACCAGCGTTTGTATCCAGCTCCAATATCTAGTGTTCCTTTGGTGTTTGACTCCCGGCTTGTTCCTGACCATTTTCTATCCTGCGATTTGGCTCCTTCTACTCTCGGATAACCCTTGGCTTTCCACCTAACCTGCCATCTGGATCTCCCTTGTGTACCGCGCTATCATTTGGCTTTGACCCGGACCGAACGACTACTCCTGCTATCTCCCGCTGCACTGTTAGCTAGCTTGAAGGACCGCGACCTGCGTGCCCCACACAGCCAAGCCCATACCTCATTGCGGGGGTCCCAGGTGAATACCAAGGGTACGTTAGACTCTGCACCTTCCTGTCTAGTAGAGTCAATACCAATCACCGGCATCTTCAAGTCCGATCATGACACCTCCATATAACCTCTCATTAACAAAAGCCTATTATCTGCATCTGCTTGAGAACAGCTCAAGTCTAGCTACAACATACTATTGTTATTCCTAGGAATAAACCATCATGGGATTTTAATACAAAGGCTTCAATGGGCAATTTTTCAAACAAGCTAAATGTTACATTTTTAATTAATAACAAATGAAGCCAGTAGTTTATTATCAAATAAGAGTTTTCATTAGACAAGTAGAAGAAATGCATAAACCGACGAACTGCCCTCACCTGGCATTAACTAATAATAACCTGTGTATACATATTATAGTATATAAACAAAATATATGATTTATATACATAAATCGTATACCAGTATGCAGTGTCAGATAACGACATTAAACAATACATCTGAACAATCAAATGTAACAGGAAGAAGTAAGTTCACAGCCCTTATTTAAAACAAAATGGAAAGATCACTCCATTGCGCAGTCTTTGACCCTAGTGACGTATCCAATTTATTTAAAAAATGCCACAAACATTTATGTTGATGGACTCTCACTGTGGAAGGAAGTTTAGTTAAAAATTGTGATTAACAAAATAACCTAAATTTCTCTCTGGTATTGGCTTTTTATCGCCCAGAGCAAAAGTTACAGAGGTCAGATGGAAACATATTGAATGGGAGCAGGAAACATATTGTGACCAAAACAGTGGAAAGCTGTGTGATCTAGATCTGTATGCTGCTCATTCCACTCAATCTCATCACCGCTAGAATTTTCCTAGAAAACAAATATGTAAAAGATCTGAAGCATCCTGTCTGTCAAATGGGATCTAATATTTAGGTGGAAGTAATGGTAAATTGAAAATAAGCCTTTAATTGGTAGTCCTGTGTATAGTATCCACTCAATACTCAGTATAAACATACACATGCCTTGTAGCTATTTAATCAAACTTTCAACCTATTCATGTGTAAACACAACCATAAATAGTGAGGGTTTGTGTGTATATCATCATGTAGCACCTAATTGTTATTCTCTTACGCGTGTGGAAGAAGTAATGCTCATATAGACATATACCTCTGTGGAGTAATACACTGACAATACTGGAACTGTGTATTCCATTGAACATGTTTCCAAGACAGATTCCTTTTAAGGGAATGTACTATTACAAATGCATTTGGAAATTGAAGGCAGTATGTGGTAACTTACACATTATAAGGATAACTATAGGCCACAGGTAACAGTGGCAGTACCCCCCAATGTGGCCCCCCTGGTTCCCTCAGCTGACGAGCCAGTGTCTCTGTGATGCTCCGTGGACCTTAATTCTTCTGCTGTGTCCACAGTTCTACTCAGAGGGAACTCTGGTGTTCCCTTCCTCCCTAAGCAGGAACTGAAGTTGCACAGGGGAGGAAGAGGAATTGGTCGGCCGTTAAGGTAAGCAAAGGGAAGTAAGGGGAGAACAGGGGTGTCCCAACCCAGAAACCTTGGCTGCCCCATGAAAATGTTGCTATGGTTCCCCATAATATCAGGTATGAGCCTAATAATAGGCGGAGGGTTCATAAAAAAAAGGTTTTCTACCGGGTCTTAATTTATTTCTTGTGAGTCAAACTTTCAGTTTTAATGTATAATGTACTTCATATAATTTGTTTACTGTCTACACATTGTTAAAAATACAATAGAGGCCTTGTGAAACATAAATGTGTCAAAACATGATTAATAATTAGTCAGTTGATAACACAGAAAAGGTTTGTATTTCTGTGCCTTTCAGCAAAGACAATTTCACCAGGACAAATCTTTATTTTCACTGCACATAGAAATAACATTTTTTTTTTTTTTTTAAAACAATTTGCATTCAAAATAATAATAGCTGTTACAGCCTCATTATACATTTAGACTTATCAATAACTGTTGTACAAAACAGAGGTGGACATACAGACTATGTAGTGGTTATTTATCTGTCACTAAATTTCACTTAACCTCTGGAAGTCCAGGGGTTAAAATAATTACAATGAAGTAATTTGTCCCTTTGTGTCATTATATAAAAAATGATAAGAGGACTGATGTCTAAGCACTACTGAACCAGAGGGCTGAACAATGATAGGCAGCTACTCATAAGAGGTCTGGTGAGCCATAAGTGGTGATTTCCTGACCTTCAATCCCTGGGCTGAAAACCATAAGTATATGTTTATGTGACTCTTGTAATGACTTTCCTGCCTCTCTTTTTTTTAACACATCTTTTGTGCAAGGTTCACATGCACACTCATGCTAATACTGTACAGTTTCCAGCACATGCAGACAGTCACTTTCCAATGTGCAGATTTTATTTACAAGTATTATTATTGACAGCATGATGGCTAAGTGGTTAGCACTTCTGCCTTACAGCACTGGGGTCATGAGTTCAATTCCCGACCATGGTCTTATCTGTGAGGAGTTTGTATGCTCCCCCTGTGTTTGTGTGGGTTTCCTCTGTGTGCTCTGGTTTCCTCCCACACTCCAAAAACATACTAGTAGGTTAATTGGCTGCTAAAAATTGACCTAGTCTGTCTGTCTGTGTGTGTGTTAGGGAATTTAGACTGTAAGCTCCAATGGGGCAGGGACTGATGTGAGTGAGTTCTCTGTACAGCGCCGCGGAATAAGTGGCGCTATATAAATAAATGGTGATGTCCTAAAAAAGCTGCAAGTTCGAACATCTGCAATTGACAGTATACTATAAGATTACAGTAAATAACATTCACTATTTTTATTTGTTTGATTTTTTTTGTTGCTGTACAAAATCATGTTTCCTTTGTTATTGCTATATAAATTCTAAAGTAACTAAATGTATATAACGCTTGGTCCTATAAGCAGAAAAACAATTACAAGAATACATTTGAATCTCTACTTATAGTCTATACAAATACTTGCCAGTGTTGTGTTGTAAGAATACAATTTCACCTACATCAAAGAACAATGAAGCTTGGAGCCAAAGAAAAGTATTAGAAAGCCACGTCCTTTGGACCGCCATGTGCTACACTTCTCCGATAGGAGATCATTGCAGTGGGCAATTTGTAACAGTGGTGCAACTTTTTAAATGTATCACTCCACGTGGCAACATCTTCCCTTATTATTATTTAAATGACTTTCCACACTCATGTAGCATTGGCACACACAAGTCGGGAATATACATACAAAAATATATAATACTGTTTGTTAGGAGCCGCGGCGGCCACAGGCACCGCCGGGACTCAGCTCTGACCCCGCCTGTCGTCCCGGCTGTCTCCTTGATGACCGGGACGTCACTTCCTGCAGCTGGTCTGACCCTTGCCAAGGCAACGGCCAGACGCCGTATATGTCTACAGAGCGCCCCGGCAGATAGTACAGCCAGGCGAATGCGCTGGGTCCTCCCCAGCCTGTGGGCTGATTAATATGGCTATTAGTGATATTATTCCTGGCATGTGTATAATTACAGGGCTGAGCCCTGATTGGTGGTCTGTGTATTTAAGGCAGGGAGGGCTTAGCCTCCCTGCTGGTTATAGCTCTTCTGACCCAGTTTGCTGACCTGCTGTCTGTTGTGGATCCTGTCCTGTGGATAATCTGCCTGTCTGATTTTCTGTATATGACCCCTGCCTGGACTTTGGACCCTGCCTGTTTGCCTGTGACCCTGACCCTTTGGCCTGTACTTTGGACTCCGCTACTTTGCCTGTGACCCCGACCTTTTGGCGTGTTTATTGACTACTCTGCTTGCCTGTGACCCTTGACCTCGGCTACCGTCTGACTATCCACTGCCTTCAATTCAGCCTCCTGGCCTACCGCTATGGGCCTGTATTACCAACTCACACTACGCTTGGAGTTAAGTCCTGGAGGCATCTGAGTACCGGTGAGCATATCAAGCTCTAAGGGAAAGGCGGCTGCTATAGGTGAAGACCTCCGCCATCTTGTTCTGTGAGTTGGTGATCAGACTTTCAGCCTAACAAATACAACAGAAATCTATCCATGCCCACGCACCAACCTGCATTACTGATTATGCATATTCAGCTGGTGCTTCTCCAGCCAAATATATGGCACATGATGTGTAAAATAAAATGTTCAGGGACTTATCTAAACTGAAGATATTTAAGATGAAATTGTGATTGTAGGAGAAGATTTTATCGCATAGTAGAATATTTGTCTGTAATGCGGCTGAAATACATCGCTGCTAGTATTGCTACTAACAGAAAACAATCATTTCCAATCAAATGTACAGAAAACGTAAACAGGACGTCAAGCACCTGAAGTTCTGCAAGGTATGGATTGTATAGCAGAGTTTTGCCCACCCCTCGTCATATTACATGCTTCACTGAATCACTAAGTGACAAGAAGGTAGCCTCTGCAGAGTACAATGTAAACATGACATACTGCATACTTGCCAACTTACTGAAGACTTGCTCCAGGAGTCTGCCGGGGGAGGCGGGAGTGATGGGGGCGGGGCTCCAAAATGTGCATCATTTTGCCCCCCCCCCCGTGACGTAATGACGCGAACGTGTCATTTGACAGTAGAGGGCAGGACCAAACGCCGCGGTTCCTGGTGAATCGCGGCGGTTTAGACCTAATTCAGCCCACTTCACTAGGAAGTGGGCAGATTTCTGCCAGATTTGGGAGATTGCCACTCCTGGGAGTCCATGAGACTCTCGCAGAATACGGGAGTCTCCCGGACATTCCCGGGAGAGTTGGCAAGTATGACATACTGTAATACACAATTACTTTTTATTCGCTGTATTTAATGGATTGAAACCATAAAACTGAGAAAGTGACAAAAAATGTGCACTTTTCCAGTTGTTCTATTTTACATTATTCATTATTTTATTAAATTATATTTATATACTTTTTCACTGGCTCTATAGCTAAAGTCTATACGATGTGGTAGTGAAAAAAGTCTGGGCCTGTCTTATCTGCAAAACCTGTATTCCCTATAGACGTGAGTTTGTATTCAATGAGCTTAAAGTTTTACAATGAAATCCAGGAGCCTTTTGTCCTGGAAGACATTGCGCCGTGGAATTATTTGTAAAAATCTATGTGATGAGAATTGACAAAATCCATCTTAATATATACTATACTGTAAAGAAGCAACAAAAGATTGTTTTGTTCACATAATCCAAGATTACTGATCTAAATTTTATCTCACATAAAATTGTGCGAATTAATTATCAGACATAGTCTGTTAATTAAGCAAATCTTAATTGATTGACAAGATGAGAGAAAACTAAGTATGGATCGGTACTTGGCATTGAGAGTCGTCATGTCTTGTCTGTTAACTATTATGTTGCCACAATAGGAATCACCATGAATTATCTGTTTAGCTGTTCATCTAAAATACGGTTTTGATGTTCACAAACCACTGTTTATTGCTTAGCCAATATACCTCATAAAATGTGAAAACTACAGATGCTCTATGTCATGTCCAATATAAACATCCACGACACATTTACAAATCTTTGAGCTGTTAGTGATGTATAGCAATGAAATACATTGCTCTCATTGGAGACTGGTTCCTCAGTGTCAGTTATCAGTTTCTGAGTTCTACACTTGTTTTTTAGTTTCCGTATCAGCAGGCAAAAGACAGAAATATAGTACATAAAAGTTACATCTATTAACCCACACATGGACATATTTAAAATTGTGTTATTGTTCTTTTACTTGAAAAGAAAGTCCACATATTTCTAATTCATATTCCCCAATTGATAAGATGATTTGTAATTTCTTCTTATTGATATTTTTGCTGCGAGCTGATGCAAATTTAATAAATACTTAAATAGCTTCTAACCTATTTACTTGTAAGTTGGTGCTGTTAACGGACATATATAAATTCAGTTTGAAAAGATGAGAGTTTGGCCTTTCACATCCTCCTCCCTGCCTACATACTACCACAGACCTTGGCAGACAGCTAAGAGCCCAGTGCAGCCACTTGCTCAATGCACTAGACACCTCGTATTAGATCAAGTGAATGTTTCTCTATGGAGCTGTACACATGAAATGTAAGAATGGATGTTAGTTAGTCTTAAGAAAATAGTCCAGAGATTATTATCTTCAGTTTAACACCCACTGCTATGTGTGTACTTCCCTATATAGAACTATTGGGATCGGAATAAGAGAGAAATAACATTTTAGGTAATTACTTATTTGGAGAAATTATTTTATTGGGGAATTTTTTTTTTTTTGGGGGGGGACAACTATTTCTGTTCAGTACTGCGGCACTACAAGTTCAAGTATGCACTTGTGCCCAATAAAAGTCAAGGGCTGCCACTGCATACTGGTACTTGTAGTGTTCCAATAGGTTTTCAGTCTAATATTATATTTTTTCTTACCTTGGTACCCAACGGCAAGGCCCTATTGTGCTAAATGCTACCACTGGAACTGGGCTGTCAATGACATACTCTGGTACCAGAAATGTATCTGGGAACCCAGATGAATTGAACACAACATTTAACAGAACACTGTAAGGATAATTTACAAAGTTGCGTAAAGCAGGCCCACAATGCAATTGTCACTTTGTGATGTCCTGTGCCAGTGTTTGCACTATTGTTACCATTTATAGTGGCATATGAAGGGTTGTGCCAAGATTAATGAGGATTTTGGGAGAAAAACTGAATGTTTTTAGGTAATTAGAGGGTAGTTCCAAAGTATCCATGCAGAGGTCCCCAGACAACTATAAAGAACATACTACCAATTCAACTTGACGCACATGCACTTTGAAAGAACATCATGCACTAAAGAAAATATGAGTAAGTGCCATGCAAATTGCAGTATGACCTCAAAACCAAAGAAATGGCACCAGACACCCCAGTTTTTGTTCGTCTACCCTCAAATTTATCCCTCTGCCCTTTCAATACCTTGTGCACATCGCATATCACCAATAAAAGCATTTTCCCTATCTAAGAAGTATAAAATGCCATACTTGTGCAGTATCAAATCAACTTTGGTACACAGTGTTGAAAAGACGATTTAATGGACACATAGCAATGCAAACATAATGATCTTGTGATGAGGTGATGAAACAGTTAAATTATTATCACTAGATCTTACTATATTAAGTACGTCATTTTTTGCATGTAGGGTATACATATGTATACAGTGAAACTGTGTGATGTGAGCATGAAATGGAACCATTTCTCACATATACCCACATGCTCTGTCTTAAGAGTCTTGTTTCGCATGAGTCACAGAGGCCCAGATGTGGAATGCAGTAAGATCAATTAGAGCAATGTAAATATTTGACACTTTCAGCTTCTGAAAAGGCAAGAAACATTGCCAGAGCGAATATATAGCTATACAACAAACATCCGCTTTATGTTTATGACGATTGCATGGTTTAACCCATTGCTGCCTAGGGAGCCTGCAAGTCATTACATTTAGTCCTACATTGGAAGAAAGTTGACTCAATGCTTCTTGCATCCCTTGATGGAGATTTATGTTTTACAGGGACTTCATAGAAAATATGCAGAAAATATTCTCATGGGGAATGAGGAGGATTTTGAAGCCAACTAAGCTTCAGTTCTAATGGGGGCTTCTTCAGTGGTTCTAACAAAATAGGATAATAACCTGTCTAAAAGTTGATACATTATATTTTGGAGACGTGGAATGTATATGCCTTAATTCTGACTCAAGAATGCAATGTCTTTATCTGTTTCATATGTTACTCATACATCATAAACTGTAAGATGTACAGCTCCAGCCATGATCAAATGGTGACATTTAACATTGTCTAAATAGACGTTACCCTGTAACATCTGTGTCTAAAGGGTTTTTTTTAGATCATACTTAATGGCATATATTTTTTATACCAAGTGCTGCTTTTGATTAAAATGATTCCAGAACTCAAATATCAAAGTTTAAAACTAATAAATTATAAAAAGAAAATAGTGTACAGCATACATAAGGCAACATGTGTCTTCGCAGTTGTGTCCTCTGCAGGATAAGTACTGTAAAAGATACTTTCATACTAAACATGGGACAAGAATTAGTGACAGGTGCATCTATTGCAACACCTTTCATTTCTGGTCATCAAGTATCCGAAATGGGTAATGTTTTGAGAATTTCCTTAACCTTGCACAAATTAATTAATCTATTTCACCAAGTAATTATCTCAAAGAGGCAAATCTTAAAAAACATGACCTGCTGGTGGTATTTGAGGATCAGAGAAAAACCTTAACTAGGGCTAGTGTTGCCAACTTTCTATTGTTGCCCTCCGGGAGATCCCGGAGGAGGGCTGTGGTGGGAGAACGAGAGGGAGTAGGGTTCTGTTAATTGCATCTTTTTGATTAACAGAACACGTCCCTGTGACAAAATGCTGATTTTGCCGTGGGGGCAGGGCCAAAATGACGCAATTAACTGCAAATCGAGTCATTTAGGCTCCCAACGGGCAGGTTTCAGGAGAATTGCCTGCTCTCCTGGGAGTCCTACCCAGAAATCAGGAGTCTCCCGGACATCCCGGGAGAGTTGGCAAGTATGGTTTTAATGTGTTATTGTTTATTAAATAAATTCTGCTAGTCTTTTTTCCAATATCACCAGATAAATGCAGAGTTTTAAAACAGTGTGTCACTGTTTGTCAGCAGTGCATAATACCAGCTACTAGAGATAGCAAGATGGGGGTTTTAAAATGGGGGGCTTGGAGGTAGCACGGTGGCTAAGTGGTTAGCACTTCTGCCTTACAGCGCTGGGGTCATGAGTTCAATTCCCGACCATGGCCTTATCTGTGTGGAGTTTGTATGTTCTCCCCGTGTTTGCGTGGGTTTCCTCTGGGTGCTCCGGTTTCCTCCCAGATTCCAAAAACATACTGGTGGGTTAATTGGCTGCAATCAAAATTGACCCTAGTCTTTGTCTCTCTGTCTGTGTGGGTAAGTTAGGGAATTTAGACTGTAAGCTCCAATCAGTCAGGGACTGATGTGAATGGAGTTCTCTGTACAGCACTGCAGAATCAGTGGCGGTATATAAATAAATGATGATAAGGTTTGGAATCTTCATTTTCTATATTTACATGTAAGTAAGTTTATTATTTAACGGTGATGTTAAAATTGTATTTAAAAAATGTGTTAAGGAGGGTTTGACCAACTTATTGCATTCAGTCTACATCTCATGCTTGTCCTGTCAGATTATTGGAATGTTCACAGGAAGAGGAGAGTATGCTGATTTTGAGTTAGATAGTGGAAGCAGGATCCTCGATAGCCATATAATAATGAGGCTCATGTCACACTGGAAGGTTGTGGTGTCAGATGCTTCATTTCTATAATATACAAATATTTTTCAATAGAAAATCTTACATCAGTAAACTAGATGCAAGTCTCATTGCAGCTAACCAGGTATGTATTTGAAAATATTTCCCCTTGTTGCCAAGTGAAACAGTCATGCTTTGAGCCAGGCAGCTATAGGTGGGAATGAGGACCCTCCCCCAGGCATTACAGCATTTGACTTCTGCTGATTTACAGTCAGAGGACTGTAACTTACAGCAGTACTGGGACTGTTAATCAAGAAAAAGAGGCAATAAGGAGTTTCCATCCATAGCTGCCTCGCTTAGAGCAGGAGAATTTCTTCTAGGAACCACAAAAAAAAATATTTGCACTGGTAAAATACAAAGGATTATATATAGAAATCATGATAAATATCTAACACTGTATCAGAACTATACAAATCCTGTTGTTTCCTATATTAAGTTTAAATGATTCTTGAAGTCTCATAAGCTTATTATGACAGAACTTGTGTGACTTGCAATATCCTTACTATACTCAGTGTATTTTATTGCATATGCGTATGCATAATGTACACATTATTGTTACATGCAGACAAGTCAAGAAGCATCATCCTACTATTGTAGTCACATGACCACACAATGAATATTTGGTGATTTTAAATATGAAATGTCACATGACAAAGGTAGATATACCAGGATATAATCATTTTGCACAGTTGTACTTTCTATTGAATGGTGTTCTTTCACAAGGTAGACGTGCAACAGACATTAGATCATTACGTGATTTTGTAGCTTAGCTTATGTGAAAACAAAAGGTCTAGCATGCATGATATGATAGGACTTTGCATGATATGCAACTTTATGGAGGTTGTTCTCCTCTGTCACTATGTTGCGGTTTATTCACAATAGTATAGTGCATCTTTTGTTTTACTATATATATTTTTTTATATTCCCAATAGGCAGTAACATTTATTTGATGGGCAGTCTTACAAATAGTTATTTGGTGTATTACAGATGTGATTTTATGGTCTTACCTCATGTAGGATGTGGGGGAAATGTTCTTTGGTTTGGCCCATTGATAAGGATGCTGTGGAACCGATAAAAATTGATCACAGAAATTCCCTTTCCTGATGTGATGGAATCCAGAATATTCTTCTGGTGACAAGTCAGCAGCTGGTGACAACGTGCCATGCTCATCGCAAATAGGCTCGGTTTTAAGAGACATGGTTGAGGTGTGATCTATTGCTGTTTTTCTGGCCTTAATTGGAATGCCATCATTCATGTCTATGGGGTCAGTGCTAAGAGCATTAATAGCTGCCACTATAGCAGAACTTGTATACTGATGAGTGTTTCCCAACCAGGTCTCATCGGTGACGCTAACTCTGGGTGAACTGTGAGGAGATGGAGTTGGAGAGTGGTGTGGTGAGTAGGATGTCTGCCTGCCATTGAGGTTGTATTTTCTTTTGTTGCATGGAGATGTTGGACGTGAGTTAGGAGCAGTGAGCCAATTCTCCTCTGAAATACTTGTCCTGGGAGAAGTGGATGGTGAATGCCTGGGTGAGTTGAGCAAAGTACAGGCTACCATACTTCTCTGATAGCCTTCTTCTGGATCAGTGGTTTTGGGAGATACACATGGAGATTGCCATGGAGATGTCTGAGGGGAAGTATATGGATAGGAGTAATTTGATTCAAAAGAGGAAGCTTCAGAGTTACAGCTTCTGGAAGACAAACTGCTTGCTGGACTCAAGCAAGATGGGTCTCGATAGGTCTCAACATTTGGCAAGTTCAATGTTGCAGTAGAATGTGCTCGTTTAGCATTAGACATTGATTCTTCTACATCTCCTTCATGGAAAAACTGGTTATTACCACTGTGCATCCCCAGACATGAAGTGATTTCAATTCTAGGGCTTTCTAATGGAGCTCCATTAGGCCTTATGTTGGGAGATAAGTAGTATCCAGAGGCTTCACTCTCAAGATTCCCTCCATATCCAGATGAATGACTTGCTGATGGAATAATGGGAATGACTGGGTTTAATGATTGAAGACCATGGCATGGTGCTGATAATGAAGAATTCATCATACCCAGTGACAGGCTGGCACTTAAATTGGAAGATGCATAGTTATAGTTTTCTGGAAAAAAAAGTGATGACAGATGTCCAGATTAGTTAAACAGAAAATGAAAGACATGCGTGTATTTTAGCTAACGATAAAACAGAATATGCTTTAGAAGATGGAACAATGCAGTGTGAGGTAATATAGCAGGAATACTATATATTAGAAAATACATAGTGGATAATTCAGTTTTTTATATATATATTTTGGCATTGAGAAATTGAACAGAATATCATGAATTTTTGAGATGCAATGGACTTCAATGATTATTGATGTACTTAACCAATGTTCACAGAGGAGTCTAAAAAAAAAAACAATTGAGCCCCACCTCCATGGTACGTAGAATATTACTGCTGGCACCCATCTACTGGGGTATTAATGTACCTAGCTTGCTGCTACTAACACCTCAATTCTGCACGTTTTGTTGATCATAGACCCATTTTAAAGATATACAGCTAGGTACGAAGTTAAAGTTGAATTTGTTAAAGGAAACCTTTTACAAAGAGGGTAATGCACGACGCTTAGTGAGCAAGGATATACTATCTGGCCTTGCCTATTGTCACAAGGAGATGAACATTATGCTGGCCACACACACTGATACTGTAGGCGATATCAGGTTATTGGTCCAATATTGCAGTCTTTAACCCCAAAACAAACCCACTATTAGTCTGAGCGAATTTGACATCGATGCAGTCGCTCGTTGCTGGTGCTGAGTAGCAGGATCGGCCTCTGTCTGGCTGACTTTAGTGGCATTTTAGCAGCAAAATATATAACAGAGATAAGGGACTGCGTGAGCTCAGCAGACCACTACCAAAAAAAAAAATATTTCCCTGCTAGGCAGCAAAAAGGCCAATTTAAACACAGAATGTAAGAAAATAACAGATTCAGGAATCTTACTGAAAACTTTTAGGGCTTGTTCACGCCTATCTGCTGTTAATTGGCTTTAAAGCTTCCAATGCCTGAAAACCCCCTTGCAAGTGGCATTAATGGTTTCTTATGGGCTCTTTCCCATTACTTTTGAAATATTAGAACATAGCACAATGTTCTATAACCAGTACAATAGATTGCATGGTAAAAGCACAAGACACGTAAACCGCACAGAAAATGCGCTAAAAATGCATCACTAAAAGGAATCTTAAAGATGTATTAGTTTTCATGCATTTTCTCCATCTACCCAGTGGACCTGTATGAACGAGCCACCAATGTGTCTCTGTAAGAGGATCCAAAGTCTATGAATAAGAACACCAGCATTCCTTTTTATTTGCTTACAAAAGGACAGGGGGTAATTACCAAAATTAGTGCCAGGATAAGCTATGAGATGAGAGAGCTATTAAAGTAGGGGGTTATCATTTTTATAGTGCCTTTTTTGGCCCCAGACCCTATGGAAGATGCTGACATATGGCTCAATCAGACAGGTAAGCTGTATATAGTGCTTGGGAGCTAATCTGGCAAATAAACATACACAGCAACATTTGCTTTGAAAGTCAACTCCAATCAGTGCAACTCATCATATATGATATTTCAACTTTATGATACTGTACTGTATATATAACATGTTATATGCTTAGGCGCTATATACATATAAAAGACAAAGCTAAAACACAATACATTCATTTTAGGCACCATTCTCACCTTTTAACAACATATACATATATTTTAAGCTTGTTTAACTCGCTTTAGTACATATTTTAACAACTTAAAAATATATGTACACAGAAACATACACAAAAATGTTACAAAATGTTATTTCACTTACAGCGGCCTATTTCTGAATCGTTTTTTTCATGAAAATCCCCTGAAAACGGCGGAATTCGTAAGTTTAAGTAATGTTTACATTAATTAAGAGGGCATCTCCGATATCTGCTGCTTTGTATTTTGCTTCGAACTTCACAGCAGTCCCCATAGATATATATGGGGACTGCTATTTTCTGCTTAAGTTGACGTTGGCCATTGAAGCCTATGGGGAGAGCACTGTGGTAGAGGGAACTTCAGATCCCTCAGCGCAGCTTACTGCTCTCCCCTCCGGTCACTATCGCAAAGGTGACCACTTTCTATAGTGACCATAGAGGAGATAAGAGACAACACAGGAACAACAGTTTTTTCGTGACTGCTGTTCCTAGTGAAGATTTTTAATTCTTTGCGATAAGAATTGAAATGGATCATGTTGAAAATGTGGTTAATAATAAATATGCCCCATAATCTGGCTAAAGAAAATATACAAACTTTTCCTACAAATTAACTATGTCCCTTTCCTAACAGGAATATTAGCCCTGCTGCCATGCCCTGGTTAATCACCACTTCACATTGGTAGGTATAAGAATCCCAGGTTTATCAAAAGCACTAATAACATATTTCATAGAAACAGCATCAATTTCATATGTGGCTCTTCAAACATACATCTCATAAATATAATATTAATTATGGCCAAAACTGTCCAATTACAGTGTAAAATAAAATATATATACTATACATCACTAAATATTCCATTATACTAGCAAAAATGCAAACTTGCTCAACTGACAGTGAAGTTGTAAAACAATATATAAATCTATCTATCTATAAACATATTTAATATAAGACACAATCTATATTTAAATAGAGAAATATATAAGAGGAGTGATCGAGGTATATTTGACAGGCTATATGAATCATTATCACATTACGAAAACAATATACTATATTGTCACGCTATAAAATCATTTGAGAAAAATTGACATATTACTAATTAAATTATTTACAATACATCATATGATTTATTTAAGCAAAACTGAATTTACAAATAGACTAAATATTAAAAAGATGCAAAAAATATATAAATTAGATACTTTACATATGCTTTTGCAAGTGTATGTCCTTTCTTCTATATACAAGTATGAGAGAGAAAGATAAAAACTGGAGGTTATTTACTAAGGCACCAGAGGAACATCTCAATGTTTTAAACTTTTGTCCATGGAACTTTTTGTCCCTGGAAACCCACTGTAAAGCAATATTAATATTTTTCTCTATATTTGATGCAGTTGTCAGCATCTATTGCTATTCTGTAGGTTTTACACTTTGATGTTTATTATACAGTAATATTCAAAATGCAATTACATTAAAACAAAGTTCAATAAACATTCAAGGATAGAGACTGCTGTGCACCATGATCCGCCGAGATACGCACAAAATGTGATCTCGTGCAAGACTCAATGGAGCAGTGTCTATAGAAATAATTTTAAACTTAAAAAATGTTAAATTAGTTTTTAATATATAATAGCCAACTAAACAGCTTTATATATCTTATTCTGCCCATAAGATTGAACTTGTGTTATTATTTTCTCATTCTCTGAGTCTTTCAGATAATATGCCTTAAAGATAAGTATTGAAAATATATAAATGACATTTTTAGCACATTTAAAGAACATGCCACAAAGAGAGCTGTATTGTGCCACGTAGACTGCTCTGCATGTTAAGTGCTTAGATGCACAACCCCAGGAGCATTATTCCCAGGAAATTAAATAATATGTTGACAACTATCCCATTTTTTAGAACATTTTGGTAACAAAAACTCCATGAAACAAAATTAAAAATGCTGGATTTGTTATTAAAACAGATTGCAAAAAAGTTACTAAAAGGAGTAAAAATACTGCTTAAGTATTACTGCCATGAAAAACATAACATACACAAAACTGATAAAAAGCTAGTGGCTTTTATTATGTACCTGCTTTAGCTTAAGGTCATTAACTGGACAATGTAAACTATATCTGGATAATATTAATACTAACACTTATTTTTCTATGGCAAAAATTCACCTAAAAATATACTGAAATTCTTTATATTTGATATTACACATCTATACCAGGATAATTAAACTGAATTATGACATCTATATTTTAGTAGGAAGTACAGTATTCATTATAATACACAATTTTCAATTTGGGAGGGAAGCCGGGAAGAAGGGAGAGTTACCAAGAACTATAGTGATGCCTTGGAAAGTGACTTGGACTCAAGGAAAACCAGTGGGCGAAACATCTCAAGACTCCAGATGAGAAATTTATGTGGCTAAAAAGTTTAGCCAAAGATTGAGATGATTGAGACCACCACTTGCCCCCAAATCATGCATAGATGCCAAGTCCCCGTCTATCCAGATAAGGTTTTTGGAAAGCATCCAGTGAAATTGTTGGAGACAAATATGAGCAGATCTAAATCATATAGTAGCTTTGTAAGTAACTACTTTACTAGCCCTGAAATATGGTAATGAGGCCTTTCCTCTAAGCACCAAAAGCAGTAATGAAAAACTATTACTCCCAAATAGAGGCGGGGCATCGAGAGCCTACAAAATTGGGTGAGATTACTTTCTTCGCATGCTTCAGAATATTAAGAGTTATTTTCTTAGATTTAGAAGCATTAACCTTAAGTCCAAAACCCAACTGAAAGCCAGATAAGTGCGTAAATAAACTGGGATGACTAATTAAAGCTTAGTTAGAGATAAAAAAATGTCATACGCACCTAGGCTGATGTTGATGATTTTACAGTGGTAACTGAAAGCATTAAGCCAGATAGCCTGTGCTGGCATAGGACAAAAATATGGGGGGAGAGAAATCACCCCTGTCAAGTGTACAGGTAAAGCCTGTATTGTTTTCATAGAAGAACCTGAAACCAGACTTTATCAGGATCCACTCTAAAATTTCTTATCAAACTGTGATCCTTGACAATATCTAGCCTTAGCAAAACAGCCAAATCTCTTGTTATGTGTGAGTGAGAGATATTGTTTATAGCTTTAGGAATTTAATGATGGATTGTCGGTGTCTTGTCTATCCAGAATAAATCCAGATTTATTGGGGGGCAACTAAATGAGGAATATTACTTGCCAGATTGGTGGCCAAGATCTTAAATACATGATTTATAATCTATACTAAAGTAAACAAAATAAAAATACGATTTTGACAGCGTACAGACAATTTAACTGGTTTCAATGAAATGCGAACATACAGGAATTTCCATATATAAATATCCTGCTGTGGGATTCCATTAAATGGGGCTGCAAAATAGGGACCAGGCTAGTTTGTAACTTGCTTACAGAATATTGTTAATAGGACATCAAGCACACAGTGGAGGCAGCCATTTTGTGCGTTGAACCAAAATTCGTGAGAATACAGCCTATCAATGACTAAGAGCCAGTGACTTCACAGATGACATCATAGATGTTTTGTGGGCTGAATTAAAATGCCACCTGCCAGTTGACTAGGAATCACTGACATCACTGAGGCACTGAGTGCTTCATTGATGTCACCGGTCCGATGTCAATTGACAAGATGGCTGCTTCGACTATAGGTAGGCGATGGGTACATTTTAAAAAGTTGCTGCAATATTATCATTAAGAGTAAGAATGAAATAGTAATTACAAATGTTCTGTTTAGTTTTAATTGGAAAACAACTCCTATTGCTGAGTAGGTCTTATTTTGAATTTTTTTCTAAATGTCCAGCAAAAGATATGGACACACATTATTACTCTGCTTAACCTAATCTTATTTTATTATTTTATAGCTTTACAATGCATTTATATTTCTCAGACTGTTTAATTTTTAGCTATATACGACCCTTACTATAATGACCAGCTATAATGACGTCAACTGAGTAAATGCTTACTTCAGATTTTCAAGTCCCCAATATGGTTTTACATAGACTATTGGTATACTTATTATCACACAGGTAACTGAGCCTGCGCATCTGTGGCTTACATATACTGTGCTGTGACTTAAATCACTCCACTTATTGACTTATATAATAATCCAAAACATTTCTAATAAAAAAGGCTTCATACTCAACAGTGCTGGGGCCTTGGATTTGATTCTGAGCGGAGTGCTAATTGCATAGACACTGCATGTTCTCCCCATGTTTGCGTGGCTTTCCTCCAGGTGATCCAGTTTCCTCCCATGAGCCAAACACATACTATCCACTGGGCAGGAACTGATGTGCCTGAATACAGTTCTTTGATTGTACTGTGCTATGGAATATGGTGGTGCTATATAAATAAAGGATAATAATAATCATTCATCGTATGACTGAACAGAGTGTAGATTGTACACCATTCCATATATACACTCTGGGCTAACCTGAGTGATGTTACATGTGAGCACAGAAGGTTAATGTGTAATAATATTTAATAATAACAATAATATATAACTGAACTTATGTTAGATAGTCTGTCCTAGAGATTCCGATACTCAGATGGTTGTTATAAAGCTGGGCTGCACTGTATGTTTTCTCTTCATATTACAGGGCTGGATCACTCGTTTAGTTAGCCACTTAACTTTTTTTATTCCTGTGATATCATATGTATTATTTTTATAACATATATTGGTGTGACATTACAAACAATTACAAACAAACTGGCAACTCTGTGCTCTTTGTGCAGTATTTTTGTCCTCTAATCCATATATAACAAAGGGATGGAGGCTGCAATTTAGATGCCCTGTAAATAGACTATAATTAGAGTTTCAGCTCTGTGCAAATGCATTTTAAGTCTTATACGCCAGGAGTTCCTTCCATTCAGTACATGCGGTACTCAGCTTGCCAGGGGTGTTAATGGCAGATGGCAGCATCCCACTGTGGAACGACTACTAAGCCACATGCCATTTGGTGAGTTAAATCAACATCAATTTATCAGCAACAGAATCGGAAGGATGATTCAAAGGCTGATTGCTAGAAAAAAGATAAAGGGTTTCATGACGGATATGTGGAGATGAAAATCTAAAAGTAGTCTAGTAAACCATGACTATAGTAATGTCAATCAGATTCTAAGGTAACATTTGGAGTCATTTTTAAATTAGATTCACGTGATTTGCAGAAAAAAAGCTGTACATTCACTTTATACTGACGCTTGGCCTCAAGCTTAATCAGTGCGATAATCTGACTACCAGGCTCTCACGTGTTTCTGAAGTTGTTCAGAATTGGTGGTCATTTAGGGAATCATTTAGGGTCGGACGCAAAGTCCGTTTTAGGCGCATCGACCACGCAACTACTATCACACATGTGCAGCAAGCACCATATCCGCCTGCATCTCAGACGCAATTTACACATGCGGCAGCTTGCGGCTTAGTATGAGGGGAAGGGCGGAATGCTTAATTGTCAAGGCGTGAACTTGTATAATATAGACACAGGGGGTGTGACCCCGTAAGTAAATCCTGGATGCAATAAGGCGCAGACGCAACACACGTCAAAAACAGGCTAAAAATGTGCAGCAGGAATTAGATGGCGCAAGTAGTTAGCTAGCTGCACAAACTGGTCGCAGCTTGGTAGGGTATTACGAGTGGGACGCAACTGGGGTTGCATGTCACTCGTAATATCCTACCAAGCTGCGGCACATTCCCACTCCTGCATGTCTTAGATGCACATTGCGCCCGACTCTAAAGGAGGCCCTTAGAGATCAAACATGCAGTGATTTGAAGCCAATTTAGTGGAGAATGAGAAATTGTCCAAAATGTTTCTTTTATGTCCAGAGTAAAAGATCAATAAACCAAAAAAAATTAAATTTTATTTTCCATAGTAATAGCCCTGTCCATACTTCTGCTCCACCAACTAAACAGGGATTTACTGAAAAAACATGGTAGCGAAACAATTTTTCCACTGAAATGCTGTCCTCATATTTGCCTGTACACAGCCATATGGATATTTGCAATGCTAACAGTAACATTTTTTTTTACTAAGCTGTGGGTTTGAAAAAGTGGAGATGTTGCCTATAGCAACCAATCAGATTGGTGGCTATAGGCAACATCTCCACTTTTTCAAACCCGAGTTTAGTAAGTGTACACCCAGGTGTTCTTGTAGTGCCATCTAAATTTGTACGTAAAAGTAGTTTGCAAGAAATTTATATTTTCCGAATATAAAAACCTGAACATATTTTTGACGAGAGTGCGAGAAACTTTTGTTAAGAACAGAAAGACTGCCATTCAATAAAATTGCCACTGCTCAAGGTGAAAACACAAAGAAACCTGCCCATACATGGTATGATATTGCAACCAATCATCGCAGAGTGTAGGGTCTGAAAATGATCATAATGATCGATGATAATCTTATCAAAATCGAAGAACTGTAGGATCATTTGCACATATTCATAAATGCAGTCAGAAGATTAAAGCAGATGGATTATAACGGCTATGGAATATGGCAATCTGGCCACACCTCTAGACACCATAAGTGGCACCAAGGTCCAAACAGCTGGAACTCTTAACACATGTGGCCAAATTGGGCATTAAACCTTTAACCAGGATCAGCCTGTTCGAGGCCAGCCTAAAAAGCCAAGGAATAACGTTTTTCTGAAGATACTTATCATATCTTCCTTCTGGACACATCTCAGCTAACTGTCATCATTATCAGTTTGTGAAGTCATCATTGGTCAAGGTATTTTTTCTGCGGTCAGAGCAGATGCAATAGATAACTTGCCCACTAGAGCACATATTCTGTCCTGCAAAAATCGTTAAAATACTGTGCACTACAAATCGGTGACAGTACAGTACATATTTTAAATAACCATCTGGTCATGGGGCGTAAAGACGCCTGACAGCAGTATTTGTGCCATGCATTTGCCTATGGTTATGAGTGGTAAGCCTTGAAGTCTAACATATCTATAAGAAATAGTTATACTTTATAGTACATCTTTACCAGAAACTGTAGCATATGTAATGAAAATGACTGAGTTGAAAAATGAAGTGGTACTGTGCAGAAAAGTGAAGCAATGTTCTAAATGTAATGTCCAATGTTTCCTCAATGATGTGAGATTATAATTCAATAGATGCAGTCAGTGTTTCAGGCATTCCATTTGATATCTTATCTAAAACAGTTGAAGATGGATTCCCAGCTGTGACACACAGGAGCTCATGTTACGTTTTACGCAAATTGCGGTCTTGGTGTATAGTACCCATATATACATCTGGGCAAGCGCACAAAGCACTAGATCCAAAACTAGTGGCTTGTGCGCATGCTCAGATATGAAAAAGCGGTTTATACGCCAAGAACGCAATTTCCGTTCCACTTAACATGAGCCCCACATTCTCCCACAATTGTGGTGACTAAAACAAACCCACAGACATCTAACTAAGCAGCTAGGATAGGCACACTTAAGGTGGTGTAACTTTTATAACTGTACAATTTAGGCCCTAAAAGACAGGGGGAAATATACCATATTTAAGGAGGCTTTTTCATTTCTGAGGTCCACATAGTTTGGGTAAGTTTTTCCATCACAAATTGCAGAAATATTATAGACTGTCTGTTCAGTTTGCGGCACATAAACTTTGATAGCAAAAATTTCAGCATTATTTCCAGATTTCACCAGGAAGAAGCCGAGCAAGAGAATTAGGAGGTATGTTTATCTTTACATCCACAAGTTATTTCATGTGGTGAAAGACAGAGAAAGAGCCTACGTTATATAAACAGATCAGGTCATGATGTGTAAATAACTAGAGAAACTTAAATAAGTAAAAATTTAAAGAACAGAGTAGACACTAATATATTCGAAATACATACAAAAGAAATGTGATTTGGAAATACGTCATTTGTCAACTGTCAAATACAGTTCTCACTATAAAACATCTACTAGACTCATTGTAAATGTTAGTCTAGTAAATGGTCTTTAAACCTAGGCCAGTAAGGTATAAATATTTGGCTTAGGTTGAAACCTTTGTACTATGCTGTCCATATATATCATTTACTTGATATCATGTAGGTGCAAAAGTAGACACTTTTGTATCAAAATGTGAATTTGATACCTATGTAATTAAAAAGAATATTGATCATTTACTGTGTGTTTAAACATGCATTATTACAGGTAAATGCAAAACTAGCAACACCTTGTATAGGCAAGAAATTACTATATTTTGAAAGGGAATCCTGTAAAGTGTAGGAAACTGTAGATACTACCTATGTAAATCACAAATAACACCATAAGGATTAATCATATGAAATAAAGAATAAATATGTTTGTTGTTGTTTTGTTTGTTTGTTTTTTAGGATACAACTAAATTTAATTGCATGTAAACTTTAAATTACATATATAACGTGTAAACCAGAATTCCCTACATTTCCATGAATAAAGATTTTGAAAATTGTCTTACAGGACTTAAATATAATATTCTCCGCAAACTTGGATCATTGTGAAACTTTGTAGGTTGAGTGTAGAAATCAGTCCAATGCCTGTCTAATTCCCCCTGCTGTCCCACGTGACTGCTTCACACCCAGCACTATACTGTACCACTGATCTATGGCCAGCGCTGCACCGCTAGCTGTGCACTAAGTACACTTACAAAGTACAGTGCCAGACGAGCGCACGTAAATAGACTGAACTATCTAGGGAGAGCTCAGATGTACCCTGGGATCCCCTGAAGGGTTTTGGGCGTCCAGTACAAGTGTTAAGTGTTACAATTACAGCTATGTCGGTGTGATCCTTCCTGTGCACAGTGAGAGACGTGACACTGAACTGCCTCATCCACCAACCTCTGTCCTCGCCAAGGTCAGCGCCCTTGTTATACTCGTACTCAAACAGATAGTCGAAGTCCAGCTCCGGGTCCTCCCCTGGTACGCTCATGTCTCCCCGGTGGTGAGTGGCAGTGGGTGCCGCGGCGTGAGGCTCGCAGTCAGTGTGAGCTCGCTCCTCCTCACCGAGGACCTGTTGCTGAGGCTGCTGCTGGTCCCTCCTCCTCCTCTCTGTCTCTAGTGAGGCTTCCTCTGTAATAAAGTCCACTTCAAAGCTCCTCCTGCGTGTGACTGGCAGAGCCAGCGGCACTGATCAGCTCCATGCCCGGCGGCTTGATCTCCGGGAGCCAGCTGTCTGGGTGCCTCTCTCTCACCAGCTTGCTCTGCCCCTTTCTCGTCTATCTTATCAGTCTCTTGAGCTGCTCTGTCTCTCACACTTCAGATATGTCTGTCTCACCAAGGACTAAGTAAGAGGCACAGTGTTTATCCACACTGCCCTGTGTATAGATTACTGGGCACTCCCACCCACACTGCCCTGTGTATAGATTACTGGGCACTCCCACCCACACTGCCCTGTGTATAGATTACTGGGTGTATAGATTACTAGGCACTGCCACCCTCCCTAGTTCTGTCACCCCTGATGCCACCACTCTCACTCGGTACCATCTGCCTGTGTCTGTGGGACGTCAGAGATGCAGTGTGTATGGTACTGAGCCTGGACAGCCAGTCTCTTACCTAGATCTTTTTATGGCTCCCTGTCTCTAACACCCCCCTGCCCCCTCACTCGCTCAATGTTGATATTTCCGGGTTTGTATAAACACAGAGATCTGCCTCAGCTTCTTCAGCTGGATTCCCTGTGCTAAAATAAACCTGACAGCCCGTGGAGCACAAGGTATATACTAAGCAGGCAATATATCCCCTGCAGCAAGGCCTCATCTCTTTGACAAAAGCAAACTGTCACCCTGGGGTCCTTAAACCACTGATAATTAGTTTACCTAAGCTGCAAAAGTCTCCCTTCACGAGTCAGTGTAAGTTAGGGTCATGTTACACTATGTAATGTGTCTCGCTATATTTAACAAGTACCGGGATAATATAAGTCGTGATGTTAGGCTGACATTATTTTATACTGCTGTGGATTGTTATGGACCTCAGCTTTTATATTACCTTAAATTAAATGCTTTTGGCCCCCAATAATTGGAGAAAAGTAAAACAAACTTTTCTCCGTGAACTATGCAGTGTACAAACACAACACAGTAGTATATCTTGTACACAGGGGAGGGCTGGCAAAATTTGGCCCAGGGGGCAAGACCTGACCCAGCAGCCTATTTTAAAGGGAAAAAAAATGCAGGTGGCCCAGCCCAAGTTAACACACTATGGGATGGCCCAGAGGCAGATGCCCCCCTGCTCCCCAACCCAGCCCAGCCTGCCCCTGCTTGTACAATCCCTAAATATTTAGCACTACGGTAAAAACGAAATTGCCGTGTGTATTTGTCCCCAGTTACCAACAAGTGTTTGTGTTTTGTTGTAGCACCCACTAGTGCTAACAAACTATTCACACAGCTCATTTTTAAGTACATCCTTAGTACTCATCACACTACTCATTTCAAATATTTTGAGTTCAAAATATTAGACTAAAGCATAGTATTACCTCCCAACTGGAATAGTCACTGCCACTACCTGTAACCAAGAGGAATTATTTCACATATTTTTTCTTTAATATGCCAGTCTGCCAGTAACCTCCGATTTGCTAAGCATGTCTGTTTTGTAAATTAAATTTGAACATGTAATTGTTACAGATTGTGTACTCGAAGCTTGAAACATTGTTCTATAAGAATGCATCACTTCGTAGACACACCATCCTTCATGCAACTGGGAGACAGAGACATTCGCCTAACTATGTACAGTAACCTACTGCCTTATATAGTTACCTGATGTGTGACTGGGCTGCACATGTATATTGTTAGCTTACAAAATGACAGCAGCGTCTCTTGCAGTGAGAGTGTGTTTAACTCTAACCTTAAAATCTCTTAAAGAAGATATTTTAATTCAGTAATGCATTATCCCCACCACTCTGTAGGTTTTGCAATTTAAACAAAGGCCCAATGTACCGTAACAGGTCAGTGTTATATTAACAAAACCTTAGCAGATCCATATACTTTCTAGACCATTTGCATTGTTTCCATACATATTATGTATTAAGTAAGAACTACTTTATATCTTAGGACTAGAATGCTCTGGTGTCCTAAGCTGACTATTTATCATAAGGACACGTTCATACTTTGTTGCAGTTTATTTATAGCATTTGTACACAACGCTCGCTAAATAAACTAGTATAAAAGTGCAATTCTAAATTCTTTATTATAATCATTTATCATGATGATATTAACTTTGTCTCAGTAAAAATTACATCCCTGGGCGTAATAAACGCACTACAAATAAAAATATTGTGTAAATATTAAACGATGAATGTCATATGAAAAATATAAAGATTGTGTTCAAATCCACTAATTGACAGTAGGTGCAATATTGCCATTTATTGTCATGTAAATTCACAAGATTACAGAAAATGCCTCCACTTGGTCAATTACACACTGCTTTTTATTTGTATTTGAAACTTGGATATCGATACTTTCATGTATCACTTGGAATACGATAATCAACTGCCAAGCATAGTTTTAAGGCATGCATTTACCATGAAAGATATACAGTTGGCATATGTCCATTATTTTCAATAAATTGTTAAATTGCAATAGTATATATATATATATATATATATATATATATATACACATATACATATTATCAATTTTATCTGATACGTTTTTGAATTTTTTTTGGAAAATGTTGACATAGTGTTAGACTCGTCAATGTGTGTACAGCAAATCTTACTCTGATAAGCATTTGATTTTAATAAGCACTGGATTAATCCAGCACTGCAGGAAAATGGCTTTATTTGAAACGCTACGTTTTTAAACACATTGCAAAATTAACAATTAACAATTGATATATATTCCATTTACAGATACTGACAAATATTTGGACTAACATTTATACAAAGCAAAGCAGGATATTTCCCATGATTTATTCTGTTATTTGGCCTCCATGGCTTCCTTGAATTTACCCTGACTTAACTGTATACTATATTTTATTTTGATTGCTAACCAAACCATTTCTAAACAACTTGCAAGATATCAGACTATATTTTCAAAACACCAACATCTATTCATTCTTCTTAACTGTGTATATCCCGGATATGTTGGCACATTAATATACTTAACCACAGGGATACAACTATTCATATACAGTAAGTTATACAACAAATAATGCTGGCTTTCATTCACCCTGACTGCTTGCCTGAACTGTGTTTATTGTGTGTGTTTTTATCAACAACACAGCCACTATAAAAACAGTTGGCAAATAAATGATAGAAATAGTTAGATTTTAATACACAGCTACAAAGTGCTGTATTCATCAACTGGTAAGGAAAAAAAGCCACAAAGTAGTTTATTTTAAGTTGATATACAAATTTCCTGAAATCCCAGCAACATAGTGTTTCAGAAAAAAATGGTTTATAGACACTTATTAAAAGAATAGCATTGTCCTTATAACGTCTTCAATACGTGACAAATCACTTTAAATGAAATACTGCACAGACATAGCTAATGGAAATCACAGCTGTTTCCCAAAATAATTTACATTCCATGTGGCATAAACATCACTGGTATCAGATAGTGCTTCTAAACAGTATTTTAGCCTTTGGTCTTCAAGTCAAAGACCTTACCTGAATGAATGGGCATCATTTTTTTTATCATTTTAATATTAAATGTATCTCGATCATATTTTTTTAAGGAAGTTAAATTTGTGTTTTTTTGACAATCTGCCTATGGGAATACTATTTTTCATATCATGATCTACTACTTATCGGTGGAAAAAACGGAGGTAGCTGATATGCTCATGCTATTTTAGAAATAACAAACATAAACGATAAACAGGAAAAAACCTATACACTAGATACTTGTCCATCCGCATGCAATCATTTCCCCAGCGTGTTAAGTTCTCAAACTACAACAAAATACTGAACTCTGCCCCATATTAATGGCTTTCAGAAATCGTGAATCTCCGAATGTCATTACATTAATAGAAAAGAGTATTGTTTTATAGAAAATAATCCAATTAATATAATAATGCTTGGTTGCCGTATGAAATATTTAAGAATTCATTATTGCAATTTTAACCCTTAAAAAGATAAAAGGCCTGGATGCTACTTCGTCAGGCAAATTATAAGTAGGTGTATTGATGTATACAAATACAGATAGTTGCAGATGTAAGATTGAGCTATCAAGTATTCAAGTGGCTTAAGTCGTGAGCAATGTGCATGTTATATATGATTCTATAAGAACTGTCTCAAGCATTTCAGTAATAAATCCCCCCTGACACGTGTACACTGCCAAATGATCTGCTCTCCATTTCTCCTGGAATTGAGGGGAAGCAAAATAATTAACTTGAAAAATGGCATTCTTTAATTGGCCCCAATTCTCAAATCTATTTGGGATTTCAGACACTGAAAAGGTCTTAGAGATGGTTTTAATTATGGGTGTGCCTTAATCGTGCTATTTGTGCTAGACTGATTAAGTGTACAGTAGGACTGTCAGTAACTAGGATGATTTCACTACAAGAAGAACAATTAAGTGTCGTTTAGTCCATTGAATGGCACAGGGTATATCAGCAAACCGGCATGGGCAGAGACACGTGGGTCAATGACTATACACAAGTACTAGCTCCCAATACACACCGCTAAACGGACCATGTTCAACAGAGAAGACACCTACTGGACGCGGAGTCCCTGACAAAAAATAACAACTGGTTGGGGGAATACCGGGAGACACCAGAGAGATCCAACTGCTGCAGCTGCAGGCTAGGCTCCCCATCCATTGTATATCTCATGACAGCACATTGCGGTTATGTCCCAAGTTATTCCCCGCAGCAAAACAGATCACTGTGTATAACAGCATCTGGATGTGGTGCCCTGGCGTACACCTGTTCAGCACTCGCGGCTATGTCACAATGAGAATACAGCAGCACACAAGTCTATGGCAAGCTACACAGACAGCCAAGTCTACAGACTACATAGTGTTAAATCATGCCAGAGAGACATTACACAGGTTGGGTACCACAAATAGTTGTGATGTGAAAAAACAACAACTTTCCTATTTCCAAAAAGTGATGTGTGTTACAAAATGCCTGAGCCTTTGTTCATCACTTGCGAACTGACCTAGTGCCCACCTCACATAGAGTAAATATAGGGTTATTTACCTCCTGAGTGTCCTAACAGATAATCACAACCACAGTCACCACACGGTGCAGAGGATAACAGCAGACTAGGTGGTAGGTACCAATAGTACAGACATCTCAATAATAAGCATCACAAAAGA
This sequence comes from Mixophyes fleayi, assembly GCF_038048845.1. Taxonomy (NCBI): domain Eukaryota; kingdom Metazoa; phylum Chordata; class Amphibia; order Anura; family Limnodynastidae; genus Mixophyes; species Mixophyes fleayi. Next base: position 189,599,642 of record NC_134406.1, read on the forward strand.
GTAGACTAATGCTCATAAAGTTCAAGTGGGACCAAACTCGAATATACATCAACTAGTCTCCAAACACATTTCTATATATCATCGGTAAATCCACACAATAATAGTGGCATATCCAGCCACAGATACAGCTATCACACACTGAGCCATTCCGACACGCAATGAGATATTACAGGTAAATGAAAACATATACATTGTGACATATTTATTCATAATAATATTACAGACAGAAATAACTAGACATAATAATAATAATAATAATAATGATATATACATATGCTAATATAGTTATCCCCAACTAGGTCACTCAGACATACAAGCATAGGTAAATACACACACTATTGGAGTGTTGTATTCACATAATTTGGAGGCACTGATTAAGCCATCAATAGCACATTAACACAAAATAATAGTGGTATGTATGTGCACCAATATAGCTATCACTCGCTGATGAACTCAGGTATGCACACATAAATGTCACGGGTAAATCCACACTTAGAATATAAATAACATATTTCCATGTATATTGGGTATCACAGGCACTGAAAGGAATCACACGTTCAGGCAGACACACACTGTGCTATCCGTGTGTCAGTGACAGTTCCACTCACGCCGGTTGATCTATCACTTAGATCCACACATAGATCACACACAGTAATATCACAGGCAGTGGGAGAGATGAAACTAAGTCTACTGACGTATTCACTCTTACTGTGCTAGATATAGTTTGTGGCAAAGCAGTAATCAGTGCAGACACTTAGGTACTTTATTCTTGCTTAATGCTCGTGCATTGAGATATTTCTGGCAGCAGTGACAGGTTAACGGAAACTGCATGACAGCACATACAGAGCCACACATCAGTGTAACATATACAGCTCTACACACAGAGTACAGCATACCCCATACAATGACACATTTGCACACTGACATATCCCATGTGTTCTCAGATCCACACTCCCGCACCCGGACAATCCACGCACACACAGGGCACATGTCGCAGACTCTGCGCTCAGACACTACCTTCCTCCGCTGACTTCATGATGAATGGGAAAAAGGGCTGGAACTCCACAGTGTCTCTGACGCAGGTTTGAAACAGCGGACCGAGGGGAAGACTGGAAGGAGCGGCAGCTGCTACAGTAGTGCGTGGCATCCACTCGGTGATCCGAGCAATTATGTGCTGGCTCTGTTTACCACTGGACTTATACTTTCCACCTGATGATTAGCGAGCAGACTCAGCCGAGGGTTGAGAGAGATCTGTCACTTACAGTAATCTATCTATAACAGTCTGAAATACTGCGCTAGATTGTTGCACAAAGTGTGTGATCTGATCCTATCCAATATCTAGCAATATGCAACTTTCTTCTATAAGATACTAGACTCTGACTTTTTGTTTTTGGTAATATGCTAGAAAACCTGCAGAACTCAATGTAGTTCTGCAGACAGGTGACAGTAACAGCTTTTGCATTGGTACATGTGTGCAAATGTGTCTGTATGCTAAGTTGTGTATGTGTGTGTGTCTGGGGTGGGCATGCACTTATTACAAGGAGTGAATAAGTGAGGAGTTCAGGGAGTTTGTGATTTCTTTTCCTCTCTGTAGCTGTTTGTGTTAAGCTGGGAGTTAGGCAAAGTCTCCAAGTCTCTCTCTGACGCAGACCTACTATGTGCCTGCTGCCTTTTTAAAGCTGGAAAACACCCCCTACACACAGCACCTTCCTCTGTCCCTCCTTCCTCTCCCTCTCCCCTCTTGTGCACCTCCCCCAGCCCATAAGGCAGTGACGTGCTGTTCCTCATATGCCTGCTGTGAGTGCTGGGGGAGTGGTGTCTTGTGCGCTGTGGGTAAAGGGAATTAGGTTGTGTCACAAGTGAGGTTGTAGTTCCCCCTTGACTCATGCTGATTGATTAGGAGACTACAAGGATCTTCTCCAGCCGATGCTACCCTTAGTTTAAGAACTAGTGTTGACCTCAACTTCAGCTTAGTTCATGACATGTCTCGCAAGGGTTAAAACCGCTATATGCCACATTTACTAAAGTCTCCATTTTCACACTGAGCAAATAAAAGTATCTAAATCTTTACGTACTTATATAACATTTATTCTACCATGTAGACTATTGGTGGTTATTTTTCCTTAGTATATTGTTTGCAGCTCATACGTTTCCTTAACCTCCACATATATGGTAAAGGACCTAACAACATTATTAAGTGTATTCCTTATTATTGAGAACTACAGTTAGAAGTCTATATATATATTTATAAATAAAACCTGCATGCTAAAGTAATTATGTAAGTCATAGGCTTCCCCTGCTGTGGAAATTTGGAAAAGAAGAGCAACTGGCAGGCAACGGAAAGGAAAATCCCATTCTGCTAAATTACTTACAGATTTGGTGGATTTAATTTCACATGCTGAGGATTGTTATTATTGTCATATACTGTAAATATCTGACTTGTGACTCTTGCCATATTAATCAGTGTCATTCTCACAATATGAAGCAGCGGAGAACAAGGACCTCAATAGATGGATAAGTTAACTCTAAGGTTTCCAAGATATAGCAATTTAGGGACTCAACAGATATCCCACTCATGCCTGGCATGAAATAGGTTAATGTAGTCAGATAACTACCCTAGTACCTGAAAATCCCAAATACACCAAGGTGTCTGTTTGTGGTTATGAAATTATTTGCACTTTGTGAACTTTTCAGGAAGCTCCTCTCCTTTGGGTTTTATTTGTCTTTGTTATGTTTTTGTATGGAACTGTAGCTTAGAGTTTTAACTCAGTGTTATTTTGCCACTGTAGACAGACATCCTGTGGGAGTAATGGTAGGCATTTAGCGGTTTTATGCAGGAACAGTTGTGTTCCTCACCTCAACTATTATTACTTAAACAACCTTCACTATTTTACTAATGCTGGACTTCTTGTACTATTACTTAATATAGGCATTAAACATTTAATCAACCCTAGACACAAACCTCCACAATATAATTGATTTTGCTCATTGAGGATCATTTGTGATATTATTCAGAGATGGGTATATTTCATTGATTTCTCTGATCCTGTGGGCTTCTTAAATGCTGAAATGATAGACGTGTGTAAATTCATGACTGTTACCTAATTAATGACTAAAATGACTGCCTATATTACATTATATCACATACTCATAAATGTTGACACAAATCATTTTCGTCTCTCAGACAATGAAAACTAACTTTTATGAAATACAAATCTTCACACTGCATCAATACACCCTGACTCTTAACACAGTGATGATGTGGCGAGGTAGATCAAAAATTTGACTTATGCAGACTATAGGCACCACTTGTGACTCACATGTTCTCATAACCTCTTTTATCTGAAAAATAAAGTTTCTTCTGTGAGATTGTTTTGGATGCAGCATGCAGTATCTCAGATTCCCAGACTTCTGCTTCACTATTCATATGCATGAAAGTAAGCAGTGGCGGAACTACCATTGGTGCGGCAGGTGCTGTGCATCGGGCCCCAGGGCCGTCTCTTCCATTGGGCCCCCTTGCCTGCAGGAAAAAAAAAATTCCTGCAAAAATAATAAATGAAAATACTTACCTTGCGGTCACGTCAGCAGCGTTCCAGCTCCCTCCCTGGTCCCCTCTTCCGTGCTGTGCTCGCAGTGAATGTTGGGCATGATGTCACGCCCAACATTCACTGCGAGCACAGCACGGAGGAGCGCAGAAGAGACTCAGCGGCGCGGAAAAAAGAAGAGAAGGGGATCGGACTTAAGGTAAGTTAAGGGGGCCCCTATGTATATATATATATATATATATGTAAAAAAAAAGTGATTATATATATATAATCAATTTTTTTTACATACATATATATTTTTTTTACACACACACACACACTATATATATATTTAGGGGCCCCGGTGCACTGCATTGCCCGGGGACCCATAATGTAGTTAAGGTGGCCCTGTCGGGCCCCATGGAAATAATGGGACCCACTGCATGGCAGATGCAGAGGGTCAGGGGTCCCTTTCCCTCCTCCTTGTCTCCCTGCACTGGAGCCCACAGCTCACTAGTTCTCCCTCTGAAAGTAAGGGTCATTTCTAAACCTGCCACATAAACAAGTGTTCCGGGTATGCTTTTACCATATCACAAAAGTTATTTGTGGAATGTTTGTACATTTATAAATGCATCAAAATACAGGGGATATTGTGCACAGGATGCTGGGCCGGCCAAAGCAGATTATTAGTATTTGTAATTGAAAAACCGAAATTTGTCCAAGGCCCACAAAAATTAGATTTTATTTTGTAGAACAAGATAGTTGAATGAGCAGTGACGAAGAATGTACATATGAAGTCTTCTAGCACTGCAGGGCTTTTAAGTCATGCAAAATGACCATACTCGTGTAGCACTTTAGGTGACAGAAATCAATACTTGCGTTATAAAGGCATACTTGTCTACTCTCCCGGGATATCTGTATCGGGAATCTGTATCGGAATATCGAATTTCATGGAGCCCTCCTGGACTCTCGTCAGAGTAAGCCACCCGCACAGATCCCAAATTTGTCCCTTGGACCTCTCCTTGGGATCTCCTGTAGACCAGGTCCAAGAAGTAGGTAAATATTCATGAAGGCAGCTGCTATTTCTCACGAGTCATATGAAACAGAGATGAGCAGAATATGAGACAAATTTAAAAAAGTAAATTACCGGTGGTGGATGGGTAAAATGTGATCATCTGTTTTACTTTGTAGGAACAATATCAGTTGTGCAAGACATAAACTATGGAGTCCAATCTTCCAAACCGTAATGATCAAACGCAACGGATGACGAGATGGACTAGAATTATACTCAATGTTAGTGTGAACATATGTATGCATTGAGCTGTATGTGCTGTGGCCAGTAAGCCGTGAGCTTCCCAAGAGTGCGCATTTATAAACGAAGTTGACCTTTATAATGTATAGATAAGTGTTTGTAATGAATATGGAAATAATGACCTAAGATGTCCAGTAATAAGATAATGAATATTCTCTTCAACCATATCTTAATGCTGGACACACATTATTTCAAGTGATATCAGATAATTTACCCAATATTGCCATGTTTGTGAACCACAACCGTGATGTCCTATAATTAAAGGATAACAGTATAACTTACAGTCATGTTGGTAAATGCAGTAGGAAGATGACCACTATGAGCCTGTGTATACAGTCATATTGTTACTACATTTACAGGTCACAGGTTACACTAGAATTGACCCAACACCTTCACATAAGTAACGAACATCCCGGGATCACCCAGTTTGGCCACTCACAAGTGTGGTCAAATTGGGCATTGATTCTGTTGCTTATGTATAGCTATTAAAGAGAACCTGTCAGCATTGGGTACAAGCACTTTTTTCATTGTGCCTTGTAAAACTGTCCTCAATGCCTCCTTTACGGAGGGGAGAGCTTAAAAAAACAGTGCCTATAATGCAAATGGATTATATCAGCTTTAATGTCAGGCCTTGTTCTATTGTATCCTCGGACTGCTTCCTTTCTACATCACAGTGCAACTGCCCATGACTGGTCGCATAACTGTATGAAGGCTGAGAGCATAATGCAACATGCGTCAGGAGACATCAGCTGACTCAGGCTACCTGCATGCTGCTCTGATTTTATGCTGTATTCTGGAAGTGTAAACTGAATTCCTGGTACACAATCACTGATCCTCCATATGAAGGCTGCATGGAAATTCTACAGAGCTTTTACGCATTCATGTGCTAGGTTCTTGGTACACCATACCTCCCAATGGTGGACACATGAAAAATGACGTGCTTGTATTTTAATGGGGGCTTGTCCATTGGTACATAGGACAGGCTGCCCCTTATCCCCTCCCCATCCCTAAAAACTCCCATGCATTGCTGTGCATGCTGTGGCAGGTGCACATGGCAACTGTTCACCGCAGAGCAGCGACGAACAGGGAAATAACTCTCAAAATACTAATAGTTGAGGCAAAGGTGCCAATGGTTGAGACGGTGGCACAGACCACTCAAATGAGGACTGTCTCAATGTCACCCCTAACATTGTAGCCAGCATTGGTAGCTGTGAGATGCAGAGTTATAAAGCCATAACACAGGTGCACTCATTACTGGTTGGCAAATTATGTTAAATGTTGAATTTCTGGAATGGCAAATGTTCAGCACATAGCGACACCTCAGGTGGAAGTATGTTACTGCACCAATAGTGCAGACTCATGAGGCCAGGGGGTATATTTACTAAACTGTGGGTTTGAAAAAGTGGAGATGTTGCCTATTGCAACCAATCCAATTCTAGCTGTCATTTTGTAGAATGTTCTAAATAAATGATAACTAGAATTTGATTGGTTGCTATAGGCTATCTCCACTTTCTCAAACCCACAGTTTAGTAAATATACCCCCAGGACTCTGAAGTCCTGACACTCACTTTAAACAGTACAGCTTCTTGGTACTATTATTTTTTATTATTATCTTTTAACATGGCACCAGAGCCGTAGCGAGGGTGGTGCGGCCGGTGCCGCCGCCCAGGGCGCAAAGTCTAGGGGGCACCACGGCCCCCCCTGTTATTAAACAAGTCACAGCCCCAGGTACACATCTGGGGCTGATGCAGAGTCAGCGCTGCAGATCGCGATATAAGCAGTGCGGGGAGGTGGGAGGCGCCATGCTGCAGAGGCACTCCAGCCTCTATTGCCACCTTACAGTGAAAATACACTAAGGAGCTCCTGTGCAGTTCAACACAGGACGCTCCTACAAGAAGCCGATCTGCCCGCCCACTTTGTGTTGAGTGACAGCAAGCTGAAAGAGGCGCCCCTCCCCGTGGTCAGCCCTTCAGCTTGTCCAGCACAGCAAGCTGCCTGCTACAAGTATCGAGACTGCTCAGCAGAGGACCCTCCGCCCCCTGGACAGCCCACAAGCTTCTGTTGCATTTTTCACCAGCCTGTACTCCAGCTATGTAGGTAAGTAATAATCAGCATGTGTTTCTTACCCTGTCTCTCTCTTTGTATTTGAATCTCTCTCTCTCCCCTTCCCCCTATCTCCTCCTCAGCCTGTGTGTGTGTCTCCCCCTCAGCCTGTGTGTGTGTGTGTCTCCCCCTCAGCCTGTGTGTGTGTGTCTCCCCATCAGCCTGTGTGTGTGTCTCCCCCTCAGCCTGTGTCTCCCCCCCCTGAGCCACTGTGTGTCTCCCCCCCCCCGAGCCAGTGTGTTTCCCCCCCCCCGAGCCAGTGTGTGTCTCCCGCCCCCCCCCCTGAGCCAGTGTGTGTCTCCCCCCTACCTGAGCCAGTGTGCGTCTCCCCCCTACCTGAGCCAGTGTGTGTCTCCCCCCTACCTGAGCCAGTGTGTGTCTCCCCCCTACCTGAGCCAGTGTGTGTCTCACCCCCCCTGAGCCAGTGTGTGTCTCCCCCCCCCGAGCCAGTGTGTGTCTCCCCCCCCCCCGAGCCAGTGTGTGTCTCCCCCCCCCGAGCCAGTGTGTGTCTCCCCCCCCGAGCCAGTGTGTGTCTCCCCCCCCCTGAGCCAGTGTGTGTCTCACCCCCCCCTGAGCCAGTGTGTGTCTCACCCCCCCCCTGAGCCAGTGTGTGTCTCACCCCCCCCTGAGCCAGTGTGTGTCTCACCCCCCCCCCTGAGCCAGTGTGTGTCTCACCCCCCCCCTGAGCCAGTGTGTGTCTCACCCCCCCTCCCCGAGCCAGTGTGTGGTCTCCCCCCCCCCCCCCCGAGCCAGTGTGTGGTCTCCCCCCCCCTGAGCCTGTGTGTGTCTCCCCCCCCCCCCTGAGCCTGTGTGTCTCCTCTTCCCCCTGCCCTCAGCCTGTGTGTCTCCTCTTCCCCCTGCCCCCCCCCCCTCAGCCTGTGTGTCTCCTCTTTCCCCTTCCCCCCCCCCTCCCTCAGCCTGTGTGTCTCCTCTCCTCTCTCCCCCCTGCCCCCCCCCCCCTCAGCCTGTGTGTCTATTAATTTAACAGGAGTAGGACTATTCATTTATTGGTGACTATTAATTTAATGGGAATAAGGGTTATTAATTTATTGGTGGGGCTATTCTTATACTTGTTGGATGATTGTGGTGGTGGGGGCTATTAATTTAATTTATTACTGGGGATTTTGGGATGTGTTTTAATTGAATGTGGAACAGAGTTGGTGTTGAATAGGGCCTATTTGGGAAATGGGAGTGCTCTTAATTTAATGTTGGTTGGTAAGACTGGAAATATGCCTTTTTTAATGTAATTTTGAGAAGGAGACCTGATTATAAAACATGGGTACTTTTATTTCATGTCAGGGCTGGTTAGAGGAAGGAGGCCTGGACTATTCACTTGTTGCTTTGCTTTCCTTTCCTTGTGGTGAATATTAAAAATATTTTTTCCAAACAGGGTCCCAGCAGGATCCGGCCAAGCATCAAGTGAGCGGAAGATGACAGCAGCAGCTCCATGTGGTCATACTACAAGAACAGGTACGAGAAACTTGTACAGGATTGGAGACCAGTCCAGTACTTGTAAAGTGCTAGGCGTATTCTCCCCCACACAGGGCCGTAACGAGGGTGGTACAGGCGGTGCCGTTGCCCAGGGCGCAAGGCCAAGGGGGCGCAGCTGCCGCCTGGTACCTGACTCCATACCTTGAAGAGAGAGAGACTAACTTACAAGAGCTTGGTGCTTCTGCCCTTAAGTTCCGCAGTGGAACGCATGTGCGTTCCACCGACAGGAAGTTCGTCATTTGGAACGCAAGTTTGCGTTCCACTGTGGGCAGAAGCACCAAGCTCTTCTTTCTTACAGACCCACAGACTGGATACTATAAAAGACTGAAAACACAGATGGACGTAAGAAAGACAAAGGAATATACTCGTAAATATAGATAGGCACGTACGAAACAGGGGATAGTCATTTTAAGTTGGAAACACACTTTGAATTTTTTTTCCTAAGTGCTTACTTTTCTTTAGTTATTTACTGTTATAATTGTACAATAATCCTACCGTTTCTCTTGCTGAGACCCCCGACTTAATGCCAGATGCATTCTGTATAAAAAAAGAGAGAGGGGATCATTTTAATGGACACTCGTGCAGTCTGAAAACAAAGATGGTCTCTTTGGATTTCTAGCGCAAACCAACTACACAAATCCTTATTTTAACTACGCTAAAGTGATTTAATGTGGAGATGCCAAATATAAAGGCACCATTCAGTCTTTCTTGTTGCCCTTTATCCTTGTCTCTAGTTTTAAAAGAACACCTCAGTGTTTTGTTTTCAGTATTCACATCAGCGATAGCAAACCAGTATTTCATGATCTCTTTAAACTTGTTTTCAGCATCTTTGCTGCTTTATAAATTAACAATTGTAAAGGGCAACAGAACTCTATCTATCTATCTCTCCCTCCCTCCCTCTCTCTCTCATCACTCCCTCTCATCACTCCCTGCCCCATTGGGGCTTACAGTCTACAATTCCTTAAGACACAGTTTTGCTGCTCTTATTTCAGTATTAAGTGCATAAAAATTAGAATACCTATTGCTATATATTTTTTGCATACTTTAAATGGTCATATTATATATATATATATATATATATATAAGAATTGTTTCAGTAAAGTGCTAGCCACACCCACACATTATATTTGCCACTCCCACTTATATGGGGGGCGCCGGTGCCTTGTCTCGCCCAGGGCACCAAGATGTCTAGTTACGGCACTGCATGGCACCAAAAGGAGTCTGCAGCGCTGTTCAGAGAGTATAGCGTAAGACATAACATGGAAAAACAGTAAAACACTAATGGCAAAAACAGTGCAATGACCATATAGGCAAAGCACTACAAAATAGACAGAACAATATAATCAGCACTGAGGAGGTAGGTGGGGGATAACCTCTCACTAGAACATGAGGCACGGGAAGAGAAAAGGAAGGAAGGTCTAGCTAGGCATGCCGGTGGTAGCTAGATTGGAGGCAGGAGGACAAGAGGGAAGAGAACCCTGTTCATGATATCTTACAATCTTAAAGGAGGGGCAGACGAACGGAGATTAAACAGAGAGGGTGAGTCAAGGGTAGTAGGGAGGAGTTAGGAGGTGAGCTGACATATCAATATAAATATGGGTAGGTGCCAAACAATATTTTTTTTGAATACATTTTAATATTTGTTTTAATTTACAGACTTGCTGGTGAATCAGGTGGCAGAAGTGCTTCCGTGGAAGGGGTACAGGGTTGCACGTAAAGTATCTAGTTGCTTAGTAAATTTTTTCCCAACATGTGGCAGAAAGGGTATGCTGGGACTTGTTAATTCATAACTGTTGGAGAGCTACATGTTGCTAAACTGCTCCTGATGCACTTGGTTGTGTACAGCATGACACATGAGCTCTTTGAATGCCTATATTTCTTAGCTCCCTGGAATATAACACTTACACAGCCTGTATACCTGCAAATAGTAGGGAGTGTAAACACTGAATTCCTGGCACACAATTAGTAATACGCTATATGAAGGATGTATAAAGCTTCTCAGCGTTCATGTGCTAGGAAATTTGCACTTATACTATAACTCTGTCAGGCGCCGTGTCCGCACTGATACTTGGTGCAGGAGACGGACGCCTGCACCTTCTCAGCAACCACGTCCTGTTGCCTAGCAGCGGGACGCTATCTCTGCTCACCTGTCTGCAGCCAGCATGTCTTACCGCCAAAATCTCCCTAACCCAATCAGGCTGCACCTTAGGGTATATAAAGCAGCCTCTGACACATGTCTAGTGCCAGAGTATTTGGTCTTCAGCCTTGCTCCAGCGTTTGTTCCTGTGTTGCTGTTATTTGGATTCTAACCCCGGCTTGTTCCTGACTTCTCCTTTGGTTCCTGATTCTGGCTTAGAGTGATATCTGGTGTTAACCCGGCTTCCTGACCATTCTCCTGCTTCTGATTTGGCTTTATCCGTCCCTCTGGTTTTGACCCGGCTTGCTGACTACTCTTCCATCCTGCCTCCTGGTGGGCTGTCACCGCTACCTTAATTGTTACCTCGCTAGCTGACTGATACTGAGGGCCACGACCTGCACGTCCCTTGCAGCGAAGTCCATACCTCCTTGCGGGGGTTCCTGGTGAAAACCAGGGGCGTGTTAGACTCCGTGCCTCAGTACTCAGTAGCGCCAACTGCTGGCAGGTATCATCAATTCCACCTAGTGATTCTGACAGACTCCCAACGGTGCACACATGGAAGTGGATATGTCCATTCGTACCGAGCCCTGGCTGCCCCTTACACCCCAGTCCCTGTAGTTCCCATGCAGTGCTGCACACATCAGACTAATGTTAATGAATTGGGTACAAGAATCAAAACTCTGGAACATAAACAAGAAGAGATTGTCCCTTTTCAACAAATGTCTGAACAAAATATCACCCAAATAAGGAGTGGTATTTGCCTGTTCACCAACAAATGACATAGACAAGACAAAATAGAGGCAGAAATAACAACATAAGAATTGTGGCATTTCTGAGACTGTTGGGCTATAACAACTTGAAGTGTATCTCTTCCGCCTTTTCCACAATCTCTCCCCAGCCATTCCAAATGAAATGTTTCTCACCCCGCTTAAAAGATGCATCATCGACGCCAAGAAAGTCATTCTTCATTTGTACTTCTTTAAATTAGAACAGATGATTTACAAGGAAACTAAGACCAGATCTGAAACAGAAATGGATGGTGTGAAACTGCATGTCTACCAGGATTTAGCGCCTACAACTCTTGCCAAACAGCTGGGGTGTTATGGTCACTGAAGGCAACTATAAATCAGGATTGGCACAGGCGTTCCTGAGGCGCGGAGTCTAACGGACCTCCTGGTCTTCACCAAGAACCGCTGCAAGGCAGGATGGATATTGCTGACGGGAGTCCGCAGGGTAGCCCACTGATGTTATAGAGGGTAGATGGACGAATGCAGCTGTATAAACACAGGCAGGTACAGTAGTTGTATATACCAAGCCGGTCGGATACACTCTAAGGTTCGTGGTGCAAAGGATAATCCAGAAAGTAGGGTCTATAAACAAGCCAGGTCGGATACACACTGAAGAAAGCAGTGCAAGGGTTAATGCAGGAAATGTAGTCAGACAAGCCATGAGAAATTCATTAGGAGCCGAGAACCAGAAAGCACAGCGGGAGCCAGAAGCAGGAGTTAGCAACCTGTTGCCGTGACACAGACAGTGTGTCAGAGTGGATCTTATATCGTGCAGGGAGTTTCAATCTGCTCGCCCAGAGTCACATGATCACAGCACCAAGCAGGAAGTAAACAAGAGATTGCTGTGATCAGGAGTGCGGAGCAGGTAAGTTCCTTACATGGGGCTTATCTTTTAATCTTCAGGTATGGTTAGAATGCAAAGTATACTGAGCAAAAACTCCAGACAAAGCTTTCCATTTACTATAAAGGATGAAACTGTCCTGCCCAACATCTCAATCTGAAGACCCGTCAGCTGTCACATATAATAGACCTCTTTCCCAGAGATCTACTAGGACTGAGTGTCAAGCACCTGAGAAATATGCAACTTTCATTCTTTCTCTCGATTTGCGATGTATTTAGATGTATTTAATTGTGCTACAGACGTGAAACTATGTGCTTATCATTTCACATTCATGTGTTTTCTACCCTCCCTGGTCTCTAAAAAAAACAATTACCACTTTGTAAGGAAGCGCAATGTGATGATACCAGGTTTAATGTAACCTTCAGTGCCACACAGCTGGCCTACCTGGTACCTATCCAAGGTTCAAAATCACTCAGGCAAATATCCGAAATAAAATAAATACGTTTAACAAAATGGTAGCACCAAAAAGCAATAAACATATTTAAATAATAACTTGCAACAAATAACACTACAGTCTGGCACAGACAACGTACAGGGTATAAAACACCTCACCAGTATCATAGTCACTTTCAGGGACCACTGTCTATCCATCCAAGCGTCTCCCCCTCTCTTCTTTGGCTACCAGCAAGGTAGTGGTCCTGAGTCATTGTCACTCCACTTTTGGTGGACACACAGCTCCCCATGACCTGGAGAGGTGGATCAGGGCCAAGTCAGTACTGCAGGGACCGATTGTCCATTTTCTGTCAGGGGCAGATATGTAGATCTCAATATTAGCCTGACTTCAGCTATCACAAGGTAGTGAATGCCCCTTTGCTGTTTCTGGGGCTGGTTTTTATAGGCAAAATTGACCTCCTTAGGAGTTTCAGGACCTGCCTGATTGGTCCTTTTTTGTGTTTAGCTTTTCACAGGTAAACATGCAGACAAAGGGATAGCAGATGAGCCACTCTTGATATAATTAAGGATATGTAATGTTCTATGGCTTTACAGCAGAAGTTGTTTAAACAAGTGAGGTCACAATCCAGACACATTACATTTAAATACACAATGCAGTCCTATGTAATTAAACATAGAGCTCTATATGTGGACCTTTTCCCTTTCTTCATACATGAGACCTCCTGGTGTGATGTAGATTCATACAGGACTGGTGGACAATAATCCTTTTGCCTAGGCTGAAACAATGGAGTAGTCTGCAAGATAAGAAAACCATACAGTTAGACATTTAATCTACTTACAATCAGAATATATATACATGTTTCAATATGATTGACAAATATGGGGAACCAGAGGGCTAGAAAAAGTATATGTTTTTATAGTCCACTCATTGTGAGAAATGAGGTGCAGACTTTTTGAGGTGATATTAATATCTTGTTTCACCACACGCAATAAGACTAATCTTATAGCTTTGTGGAAACTGATAATCATTTGGCTAGGGTGGATAATTACAATTAAAATGGCTTTACTCCAGAAACTTGTAAATCTGTTTAAAAAATTACCAATTCAAACACCATCCTCAAGCAGATTTAAAAGTGACTGGTGCAAACTGCCAAGAATTATTTTTTTACCCCATGCCGTTTTACTACAAATGGGGCAAATACTTAAATCAGGTGGTGGCTTGGTTTTCTCTTACTCAAGTTCTAAGATAAGTAGACCTGCAATCATCAATCTGTGGGTTGCATCAATGGTTTCAGTTCTGTGCATTACCGTCAAAGTGAGACCAATTGCTTTTCACACCCACCCAGTTATTAACTTCTCATGTCAAAGTTGCGATCAATGCAGGATGTGCTTTAATGTATCTATCCCATCACTCTTTAAACACTTATGGAATAACCCAAACTTTGCTCCTGGTTATAGCTCAGTGTGTTTTGCTCAATGACAGAAAAGAGGTATTAGGATGGTGACTGATGTATTGGAAGGGGGCATATGTGTTCCACTTAGTTGCTTACATCATAGTTTTAATTATGGATATCATGGGCTAGATTTACTAAGCTGCGGGTTTGAAAAAGTGGGGATGTTGCCTATAGCAACCAATCAGATTCTAGGTTTCATTTATTTAGTACCTTCTACAAAATGATAACTAGAATCTGATTGGTTGCTATAGGCAACATCCCCACTTTTTCAAACCCGCAGCTTAGTAAATCTAGCCCCATATCTTTTTCAATATCTCCAAGTCAAACATTTTAATAACAACTTCCCAAAGGAAAGTATTTAGTACAAATCTGACCCCTTTTTCGAAACAACTTATTTTTATAGACCCTTAAATATGGGTATGATCACTTTGTGATATGATTCTGGCTTCAAAATGTCCTTGATACTTAAATTTGAAGAAAAATGGGACGTTGAATTGGGCAAGCCATCAGATAAGGAGGCCTGGTCAATAATCAGATAACAGAAAAATCCTCAATCTTGACCATAATAAAGGAAAATTTGTATAAAATTTACGATAGATGGTATTTAGTTGCTACTAGGATTCAGAAAATCTATGGTTCCGCCTCACTCTATGATGGAGAACTGTATAAATGTTGAGCCCTTCCGAGATATCTGGTGGACTTGCCCGAAGAACACATTTTTGTGGGACAAATGTAAAAAATGTCAGAGCCCTATTTTGAAGGAGTCCTGTTCTTTTCTCCTAGGCCTTCCAATCCAAGGTCTTGATAAATATGAACATTATCTGACCTCCCTGATCCTTTCAGACCTATAACTATGCATAAACTCATAATAGGCATGCTCAACCATATAACAATTCAAAAACTGGGAAAAATGAGATTTCAACCATAGAATCATTGATGGCTAGGAGCATGTTAGAACAAAAGTTTATTGACTTTTGTTCTAACATCATCATCATCATCAACATTTATTTATATTGCGTCAGCAAATTCCGTAGCGCTTTACAATTCTACAGACTTTTTTTCAGGTACGCACCTGTTTCATCTTCCGGATATCGGATTCCATTGCTGACACATTGTCAGCGCAAGTACGGAGGCACCTATGCGGGACCACAATCCCTATGAAGATTTGTATGTGTGCCCTGCATTTCTTGCGTTTTTAGTTTGATGTCTTTTTCCTCCAGTTTGACTGTCTCGTTGTACATCTATTGATCCATCATCTATTGCTGACACGCTGTTAGCGCAAGTACGGAGGTACCTTATGCGGGACCACGATCCCTATGAAGATATGTCATCTTCCTCCAGTTTGACTGTCTCACTTTTATTTTATTGATCCACCATATACTGCCCAGCTATACAGACCTATCATTGGGCATAATATATAGATCCTTTACATCGTTGGATCAAATTGAAGTCAGTCTCAATTTCACTCATCTCATCATTGTTATTAGGCAGTGCTATCTTTCCGTCATCTCTCCATATGGTTCATGTCGTGTCAATCACCTATGACAGACCTCATTTCATTCAAGTCCTTGATGCATTTAGTATTGTGGTTCATTGTTATGTTTTATATGTTTGAATAAATTTTATGTCATTTTCAAGAGATCATTCATGTGATTATCTCTGTTGAAATTGTTCAATTACAACACACTTGGGTGAATTAACTCCCAGTGCTGTATCTTTCTTTAGCTTTACAATTGGGAACAAACATTAATAAGACAATACTGGGTAATACATAAAGACAGAGAGGTAGGAGAACCCTGCTTACAAGCTAACAATCTATACCATGCTCCTGACCACCAATGGTTCCATATTCTTTGCATCCCACCATCCTACAGCTTCCCCAATCTTTATGAACCTTTTCTTCCCCCATACATTTATAAGCATCCTCCTCTTTTTGCATTTGGTTTATTAATAATAATTTTTGCATGCATATGATTATAACTGAAAAAGTGTTCTAATCCAAGCACTTGTATTATCTGAGTTTGTGCAAATATTGGATTGTGCTTGTGTTTTTCTTCCTTAAACAAAAATACATTATTTCTTTAAAATGTAAAATAAAACTCACCAAGTTCTGTGACCATCTAGACTATTTTTTATTTAAATCACAGAACTATGGAGAGACTTCAAACCTCTGACTTAATCTTTACTGCAGCATAGGTTATTCTTTGTAATTCTAAACAGCACACATGCTACAGTATGCACTACCTTCTACACTACATTATACACTTCAGAAGCAACAGCTGGAGAACCATAGGTTATCCAAGCCTGCTCTAGACTGTACACTAAATTACAACCAGGCTGTTCTCAGCAGAGCTGACAGGTACATGCATCTGGTTCTCCTTTCTTCACTGTTCAGCTCCTGCTGTGACTGAATGCAGCAGTCTGTGACAGGAGCTGAACAATCAATGAGAGAAGAGCCACATGCAGGACCACCTTGTACTTGTCATCTCAGCTCTGAGTGGCAGATCTAAAGTGGGGGGTTTATTATTGGTAAATAACCTTCTAATTAACTGGTTCTGATTTCAGAACGAATTAATTCTAAGACTATTTTGCACAAAAATTACAATCATATCAATGGCTCAGAAGTTTTTTTTTAAATAGAGGATAATGTATAGTGTACATTATTAATGTATATTATACACTATATGGACAAAAGTATTTGGCCACATCTGTTAATGATTGAATTGAGGTGTTTCTATCAGACCCGTTGCCAGAGGACCTAGCCATGCAGTCTCCATTTGTAAACATTTGTAATACAAAATAGGTCGTTCTGAAGAGCTCAGTAACTTCAAGCGTGGTACTATGATAGGATGCCACCTTTGCAATTAGACGGTTTGTGAAATTTCATCCCTGCTGGATAGTCCACAGTCAACTGTAAGCAATATTATTAGAAAGTGGAAGTGTTTAGGAGCAACAGCAACTCAGCCACGAAGCGGAAGACTGTGTAAAATCACAGAGAGGGTACACTGATTCTATGCTGATTCCATAGCTGAAGAATTCCAAACTTCCACTGGCATTAATGTAAGCACAAAAACTGTGCGGCAGGAGCTTAATGGAACAGGTTTCCATGGCCGATCAGCTGCATGCAAGCCTCACATCATCATCATCATCATATATTTATATAGCGCCACTGATTCCGCAGCACTGTACAGAGAACTCATTCACATCAGTCCCTGCCCCATTGGAGCTTACAGTCTAAATTCCCTAACATATATATACACACACACACACACACACACACACACACAGACAGTGACAGACAGACTAGGGTCAATTTTGATAGTAGGCAATTACTAGTATGTTTTTGGAGTGTGGGAGGAAACCCACGCAAACAAGGGGAGAACATACAAACTCCACACAGATAAGGCCATGGTCGGGAATTGAACTCATGACCCCAGCGATGTGAGGCAGAAGTGCTAACGACTTAGCCACCGTGCTGCCCCTCACATCACCAAGACCAATGCCAAGCGTTGGATGGAGTGGTGCAATGCACACCGACACTGGACTGTGGAGCAGTATAAACTTGTTCTGTGGAGTGACGAATCATGCTTCTCTGTTTGGCAGTCAGATGGGCGAGTCTGGGTTCAGCGGATTCCGGGAGAACGTTACCTGCCTGACTGCATTATGCCAACTGTGAAGTTTGGTGGATGATGGATAATGGTATGGGGCAGTATTTCAGGGTTTGGGCTAGGCTCCTTATCTCTAGTGAAGGGCAATCTTAATGCTTCAGCATACCAAGTGTCAGGCGCCATCCCCACACTATCAGGAAGTGCAGGGGAAGGCCCTTTTCTATTCCAACATGACTGTGCCCCAGTGCACAAAAACACTACAAAAACATGGTTTTAGGATTTCGTTGTGGAAAAATTTGACCAGCCCGCACAGAGCTGTGACCTCACCCTCATCGAACACCTTTGGGATAAACTGGAACGGAGATTGTGAACCAGGTCTTATTATCCAACATCAGTGCCTGACCTTATAAATGCTCTACAGAATGAATGGGAACAAATTCCCAGAGAAACACTCCAACATCTTATGGAAAGCCTTCCAAGAAGAGTGGAAGCTGTTATCACTGCAAAAGGGGTACTGACTCTATATTAAAGTATATGTATTTGAATACAATGTCATTAAAGTCTCTGTTGGTGTAGTGGTCAAGCGTCCGAAAACTTTTGTCCATTTATTGTATATTATAATGTATAATGTATAATGTACTATAAGTTATAAGGATACAAAGGATATTAAAAGTCACCAAGTTCTGTAAACGACTAGATCATCCATTACACGGAACTCCCAGATGACTTTTTTTTTCATATTTCTCTTTATTATTGGAATAACATATTACCATAATACAGTAAATACACGGCACAAAACTATTATATGCTAGGCATACAATAATAATATAACATAGCTAATACAGAGCAAATTTTCTTTTTGGAAATTCTAGAAACATTGTAATTTTTAACAAACATAGCCAACATTTTAATCTGGTTCCTCCAATATAATTGGAGGATCTTCCAACAGTAAATGATTTTCATACCAAGTTGTAAAACGAAAACATTGATAAATAAGTTGTTGTGTAGATTTATTAATAAAACTTAATAAAATAAAAATCCCAAATAAGAAAAAAATTCTCAACATGAGTTTTTTTATGTAGTGATGTTTCCAGCTGGTCCATCCTAAACACAAAAAATAATTTACTCTTAAATAAAGTAAGAGAAGAGGGCTGGTCAAAAATCCACTGATGTAGTATACACTTTCTAGCTACCGCTGAAATAATAATAAGTACCTTCCTACTACATGAAGGCATTTTTAAAGAAGAATTAATCACTCCAAGTATCACCCATTCTGGAATAAGTGGGTTATAATTCAAAATATATTCCAAGACATATTGATGAACCTGTCTCCAAATAAAAATAATTTGAGGAAATTCCCACAAACAATGCACTAAAGAAGCTCCAGGAAATCCACACTTAAGACAAATATAATTTTCAAATAGGCCCATAGCATACCGTTGTTTAGGCGACAGGTATCCCCGATGGAAAATATTTAGAAACATCACCCTCTATGAGCTAGCTGAAACTGTAGAATAAGAATAAAATAAAGTTTTAAGGAGACACTCCATAGATAGTTCCGGAAATACCATAAGCCATCGTGATAGACCAAAGGGGACTTTTCATATGAAAGGTCTACAAAGAAGTCGACAATGCAGAGAAATAGCCCAACAAACAGCCAAAGGTTGTAATACTACATCATCGAGTTCATTAGACCAGTCCCGTAAAGTTAAATGCACCGCAATTGTAAAGACATAATGATGAGCTTGGTAAACAGCAAACCAATGTGTCATTGGTATCCCATATTTTATCCTGCACTGAGCTACCGTCATAGGTTTATACTCATTAAAGATCGAACATTACAGATTCCCAAATTATTCCACAAAGAAAAAGGATATGAGGCCTTACCATTATGAAAGGCAGGATTCCCTAAAAATGGCAAAAATAACAATTGGGAAATATTTAACTCAATTTTTTTCCGTACTGCCTTCCAAGTTATCCAGTTAGACATCAATAAAGGGTTATCTAGAATATCCTGGGATAGATCAGCTTTATCTAAATGCAAAAATGGAATTAAATCAACATTAACCATAAAGAGTTATCTGAGTATCAGTATATACATTTGTAGAATGAAGCCAGTCTCGAATAATGCGCATAATACCAGCCTGATTATATGATTTCAAATTCAGAAGATTGACACCCCCATCGGATAGGCTGTGTTGAAGATTGACAAAGCTAATTCGTGAACGTTTGTTAAACCAAATAAACTTCCAAAACTCCCTATTTAGAAGCGTCTCATCAGCAGAAGTTAAAACTATAGGAAGAATCTGGAGGGGATAAAGTAATATAGGAAGAGTAATCATCTTTAACAAATTAATCCAACCCAAATATGACAGAGGAAATTTCGACCAACTATGAATTTCATTTAGAACTCGCTTAATAAGTGGTTTCATATTGACAAAATAAATTTGATAAAAGTTTTTGGGACATTTTACCCCTAAATATGTTATAGCTGTATGATGAAGAGTACATAAATAATCTATTATTTATGTTTCATTTTATAACATATAACAGATTCAGCCACAAATGAATTAGCACACTGATTGGGAACAAAAATCCTCCCCCCACCTGGGACTGTGGGTGGTAACTACTTAAACAGGTTTGGAGCATTTGGTCAGTAATTAACATATGAAAGACTTTAGCCAGGTTCTAAACTCCGCCCACAAGAAAGGTTTTATTATACACTTACACAAGGAGAGACCTTCTCTTTTGGAAGCTGTTGCCGGCCTGAGCAGACATGACGTGAGATACATAATGACCTACATAGGCCCTGACTAGTGTGAATGATGGATCTTGAATGTAGTGAAAAGTAAGTGAGTCTGAATACATGAGAATGAATGATTATTTGTTGAAAGTTTGAAATGTGATTGGAAAGATTTTGGTTTGGTATGGACAGTGTTACATAAATGCTTGCCTTGTTTGGGATAGATTGTTGATATAAGTGGAGACGTTTGTGTTATACATGGTTCTGTATTGGTTAAGCTTTGGTCATGGAAGCATTGGTGTTATACATAGTCCTGTGTGGTTTTGTGTTGGTTTCAGGAAGTGATCAGATTGTTAAATATAACATTTTGTTGGCTGTGTTGGTTTATGCATAGAAAGTGCAGGAAGTGATCAGATTGTTAAATATAATGTTTTGTTGGCTGTGGTGGTTTATGCATAGAAAGTGCAGGAAGTGATCAGATTGTTAAATCTAACGTTTTGTTGGCTGTGTTGGTTTATGCATAGAAAGTGCAGGAAGTGGTCAGATTGTTAAATATAACGTTTTGTTAGATTGTTGGTTTGAAGGGAAAGTAGTGCAGATTGATCTGGTTGTAACCATGTGTTTAAAAATGGCCGTTGGACTTGAGTGAGGTGTGCATGCTTATCTGTATGGATTCTCCCCTCCTCCTCCACTACACAATGCATACACATAGCTTAAAAACACACACACACACACCTTTAGACAATAGTTAGTCAAAACACACACACAAATACTTATATATTTATAGAACAGGAAATTAATGATGTATGGCACAAAATCTATATTTTGTGTAAAATATTGTTACGCTGTTTATTGTTCTATAATATAATACAACACATTTTAAATGAAGCTATATCTTGTTGTGGTTATTCTTGAAGTCTGTCGATATAAGGGAATATAAGAATGATGTTTCTTGGGTTAATATAGAAATACCTTTTGCGAGGAGTTGGTTGACGGTAATAGTCATATATATAACGGTATTAAATGGTCATACATACATTTGCCAGAATATTAAGGAGATTGAAACCCAAAAGGAGGTGAAAATCCTTTACCACTGTATCTGCCAAACAGAGCTTGATTTTTTTAAGACAATGAGGAACTAACGACGAATTAATAATCATACCTATCGATTTGTCCCAGTTAATATTAAATGATTGAGGGAACTTAATGGGTTTGATAAATAAAGCATTAAATCATCTGTGCATGCAGTGATTTTAATTTCAGAAGTACCAGACTGAACTCATTTAAAACTAGGCATAGCATCTAAGATACGTAATAAAGGGTCGAGGGCTTATCATATAAGAAACTAATAAATTGAGAAAAAGCAGAGCCAAAAGCCCGAAGTAAAAACACTTGTTGAAGATGAGTCCAAGAGACTGTATCAAATGCTTTCTCAGCATCAATACTCAAAAGCACATCTCCTGCAGTGCAATCCCGACCTCTTTGAGATGACGCCACGATAGCCGCAATAGCAGTCCTGACTCCTTTAACAGAATGTCGGCCATGTGTGAAACCTAATTGATGAGATGTAATGATTTGTGGTACAGTTAATTGTAATCTATTTGCTATAATTTTTGACAAAATCTTAAAATCCTGATTTAGCAAAGTAATAGGTCTGTAAGAAGTAACCAAATCAGTTTTTATTTTTGGGCTTTAATATAAATATAGTGCTTGCTTTATTAAAGGCTGGATAGGAAGAATTTTCACGATGAAGCGTTCGAAACAGTGTGCATAAAAAAGGGGGAATCTGTGATAGTAGCATTTTAAAAAATTCTGCAGTGTAACCGTCAGGACCCGGAGCTTTGTTATTAATTAATGATTGAATAGTGTCACTAATCTCCTCATCAGTAATATCTGTATTTAAAAATTCTCTTTGTTCTGTTATAAGCACCATAAAATTAGCAGCCTCCATCAGCTTAAAATTATAAATTAAATCAGTCGGAGTGGCTGAATAGGGTTGTACATAGTAAGAGTGAAAAACTGACATGATCTCATCCGTTGTTCTAAATCTAGACCCTGTGTCAGGATTTTTAACTGCAGATATCTGATTGCTCTTTACTTTTGATTTTACCATAGATGCCAAAAGTTTACCCGCCTAATTGCCCCATCTATAAAACTTATTCTTAGAATAATCCAAACTAAGATGAGCGTTAGAAATTAACAAACTTTCAAGGAGTTGTCGTTTTGAATTATAATCAGAGAGAGTATCCTCCAAGGGGCCGTTTAATTAAATATTAAAAGCATTAGACATTGCCAAATGTAGAGTATTGTATTTTTCACCATACTCTCGCTTCCTCTTGGCCAAAAAGGAAATAATATGACCCCTCAACACTGCCTTAGCAGTCTCCCAGAATAAAGAAGGATCATCCCAATGAGATAGATTATTGTCTACATATTCAGACCACGTAGTAATCAAGAAATTACAAAAGTCCTCTGAATGATAAAGATAAGAAGGAAATTTTCGCCAACTTTTCCCATAAATGTGAGCACGAGCCAATATTGTAACTGATGTAGAAGCATGATCTGAAATCAAAATACCATTAATATTAGTAGAATGTATCCTAGAAAATAAATAGTCAGCCACTAAAGAATAGTCGAGCCTTGAAAAAGTTCTGTGAACAGACGAATAGTATGTATATGTCCTATCCGTAGGATTCTGCAATCTCCATGGATCAATCAGAATATGTCTATGTTTTAAGCCCTGAATATATTCCTATTGTGAACTGATTACATATGACGGGTTATAAGATTAATACAAATTCAAATCAGCAACAGCATTGAAATGTCCCCCAATGATAAAATTTGGAGTATCACTCTGTAGCAAAAAAGCTGATAAAGATACATAGAAATTCCAATTAGGAGTGTTTGGGGCATAGATATTAAAAAGAGTAAATCGTACTGTATTAATTTTAATATCCAAAAAAGGAAACCTACCATCAGGATCATCAAAATGATCCAAAATATTATACTGAAGGTTTTTTCAAAAAATAATTGCCACTCCTCGTTTTTTTGTGAATAAGAAGCCGAAATATAATCGTCAATCCAGGAGTCTTGCAGACAAAACTCTCTGGTTGGTCAACCAGTGCGTCTCTTGAAGAAACACTATGGGGTAAATGTATCAAGGTCCAAGTTTGCAAATCCAGCGATTTTCTCGGGAGAGTTAAAACTCGCAGATGTATGAAACTGAGATTTCATGTAAAATCGCGTTGTGCTTCTGTCAAAATTGCTATTTCCAAAATCGATAGAGATCAAACTCCCGACTCTTTGTCATTCTGGCTATACAAGTCTCAAATAGTCTCAAATGTATGAAGCTGCCATTAAGTTAACTCAGGAGAGTTTGCTTTAAAACACACCAGATACAACAAGCTGCTTGCTAGTTAGAAGCGTGTTGTATAAACACATCACTGTTACACTGTCTGTCATACTGCCGGAGCTGCGGCAGCTGTTAAAACTATAAAGAATAGATAAAAGTTGTTTTTTTTTTTTAAAAAAAGCGTGGGGTCCCCCCTCTATTCAGTATTAACCCTAATGCTGCCAGCCTACTGCTGGTTCCGTGAAAATCGGGGGTAAGATTTGCGTGGGGTCCCCCCTATTTGCACTGAACCAGCACTAGGCAAACCAGCTGGGGATGGTGGCACTATAGCAAGGAGACACACGGCAAGGATCCCCCTGCCATAATGACATCCAACCCCAGGCTGTTCAGTGATGGACTGGATTCCCTAGGGAGTGGGGTCCGCCGAAAAAATGAGCGCCCCCCCCCCCCTCTAGGGACCCCAGCCCAGTGCTGATAGCACTGATGTAACAAAAACATTCGAACACACAAAAGTGACACTTTTAATAGAGGTAATTCTGATGTCATCTTATACTCATGCTTAATTTAATATATAGATGAGGTTTGCAGTATTTTGGGACATAAGCGGCAATGTCGAGACCCCGCAGGTTAAGTGTTTAAACACTTAACCCGACATTGCCATTTTAAATGAACATTAATAGAAGTCGCGATGACACTAAACTGTAGTGCCGGACTGCTCTTTATTCAAAATCACTTGCGGTCATCATGCTGCTCCATCGGTGATCTTCACAGTTGGTTTTCAGGTAAGTCTATTAATATTTATATCGGTTTTTAATACATTCGTTTTTTATTTGTAGGTCTCGTGGGTGTCGAATTTTTCACAATCGAAAAACCGTACCCAACCTGATCAAACTACATCACACCCAGGTGTCAGCAGAACAGAACCCTTTATGGGCTACAAAGGCCAGACCTGGATTCATATAAACACATATGCACCAGCAAGTTGTGATGAGACCTTTGTGCACTATGCTCTGCCTGCCCACTTAGATGGACTCTGAAATGTATAGAAGTAATGCTGCATTCACGAAGGGGCATGAACCATGCATGCTTACGTAGAGGTAGATGCCACTGAGGATTCAAATTGACAGTCGATTAGAATGTGTCTAAGGAGCCAGGCAGGACGGACCCTTGCATTCTGCCAGTTTATTGACTTTTGTTGCTTGTCATCTTCTCTGATCTCAGCTAGTATCTTCCATTTGCCTGTGTCTAATCATTTGGATCTTTATAATTTCTGTTTGTAAATGACCTGGACTGTATTATTGCTGGATTCTCCTGCTCCTTCTGTCCCCTTGGTTTCAAATCTCTTGGCAACTGTCTTAGTTCCTAGTGCCTGCTTTCCCTAGGGTGCTGCTAAGACTTCCTCACAGTAGCCAAGTGTTTATGCTGAGGGGAACAATGGCCATTACAGGCAGAATACCACCTGAATATCACAAAGTGGAGTCTGGAGGTCCTTTATACTTGTTACAAAAGCCTAATTGATTCATAAATGCTATTTATCTTAAACCATGTCAAAGTAAGCATTTACTTGTCTTTTATTCCTTTATTATCATTATCATTTATCTATATAGTATCAGCATATTATAGAGCACTTTACAAGCAGTGGGGTTTATTCATTCACATCCATTCTTACCCCAGTGGAGCTTACATTCTAATTCCCTATAACAGGCACACAAACACAGCACAAACACTAAGACCAATTTATTCAGTAGTCCATTAACGTGCCAATCTGTTTTTGGACTCTGGGAGGAAACCACCCCAAGAAGACCCACGCAAACATGGTGAGGACATACTGAGTCAACACAGCACCCTATTTGAAATCAAACCCAGTGTCCCAGCTCTGCAAGGTAACAATGCTAACCACTGTGCCACCATTTTACTCACAAAGTATTCATTCTTACAGGAGCTAACAGAATTTTAACTATAATTTAAGTTTATTGATAATCACCATGGCGCTATTCATTCAGTGATTGAAAATAATATTTATATAATTGATGTGTTCTTATCTCAGAACATGACAATTGTACAAATAGTGTACATGGCCCATCATTTCTTCTGACCACATCCCTGACCTAGGTAGCATATGAAAAGTTTAGAGTCGCTGCACACGGTGTTATCTGTGAGCCATGGTAACAACTACCAGAGTAACTTCAACGATGTGTGTGTTAATAAAAATAGATATAAAAGTGAAAAATGAATGTACAAACAGAAACCTTACAGAGGCTTTCATTATTATCTAAGTGCCTGTTTCAGTGGTATATATTGTGATGGGATTAGCTTCAGATTTAGCAGCCGTTGAATCAGTGACCCATGGGGTCATGCTGAGTTGGACTCATATGCGTCAAAAAAATAAGCTGTAAAAAGCTGCAAGTAAAAATAGTGTATTTACACCCACATGCTGAGTCAGAGAGATTTCGTATGTAACAACCCCTCTGGTGCTGTTATTGATGCCTCCCAGTGGCTGAGTGTGTGACTTGGCACTGGGACCCAGAGGAGACACACCAGGAGGGTTGCTAAGCAACAAGACTGGTATGAGAGGATCAGAACCTGTATGGCAGTTGGGAGTGTGACAGTTGGGAATTGGTGGAAGACATCTTGTATGCCAGGACCCAGGAAGTACAAGGATGGCTCCAGGTCCTCGGCCAGTGAAGGGGGAGGCGGGGCAGGTACCACAAGTCACCATGAAGTACCAGGAGGCATCATAGAGGGACCTAAGGGCAGTAGTAAAAGCCGATAGAGAAGGGTTGTGAATGTGATAGAGGGGTATCCCCACCCTTAAGGATACCACAGTTGAAGCACCTGTTTCTGCAGGCTTCACTGCAGGCTACGTCGACTCATTGTCTGTTGGTGCCTTGTGTATTGGTCGTCGCCATGATGACCATGATGTAATTTCCTACCACATGTCCTGGCTGTCACCGGAGCAACAGTCGGGACGCTCCTGTCATTTACCACCACGGCTTGGCTAGTCTGGCTTGGCTCATGTGCCTGATTGCTACCCCTGTGGCTCCTTATTGGTCATTGGCTCCCATATGTTTATAAGGCATGAAGGGCTTAGTCTCCCTGCTGGTTATAGCGTAGATGCTCCTGTTCTGTTATCTGTGTTCCTGTGGATACTCTGCTCCTCTTTTGTTTGACCTCCCGATGTGACCCCTGACCTGTTTCTGGATTCTGCTTACGTTCTGATTGCACTGACCCTTGGCTTGTTATTCGGATATCCCTGCTCACTTGCAGCCCAAACCCTTTGACCTGTCCCTGACTACTTTGCTTGCTTCGGACATGACCTCGGGCCTGCTTCTGACTACCTGCTAACATCCGGTTTCCCTCCTCCTGCCTTTCCGCTGCGGTATTGTTTATAAGCTTGCACTACATCAGAGTTGAGACCTGGGGCATCCAAGTACCTGTGAGCATGTCAAGCTCTACGGGAAAGGCGGATGCTATAGGCGAAGACCTCTACCACTAATTCTGCAAGTTTATGACAAGAGCCGCTAGCTACGTTAGGCAAACTGGTATACATTACACTCTGCACAGCACCAATGTGCACATTTTCTTTTCTTTTCCTGGGGCTCAAAAAGCATCACATTTTATATTCATAAGCAGTAAAGCTCCAGCACAGCACAAGGAGTGGCACTGCAACCCCAAGAGTATATCACAGTAGCTTATTTTAGCAAACATTATTCTCTTTGCAATGCAGAAGTTTTTGCACCACACCCAACTTTAATGAATATAGTTTAAAACAGTTTTGAGATTTTTACTTTCTTTGCAATATAAATAGCAATGTTTTTGTCAAAAATGCATTTTATTTGGGTTTAATCTTATCCTCTACTTTGACAACTGTAACTGAACAGTTTGCAACTACACATGGGGGTAAATGTATCAAGCTGAGAGTTTTCCGTCGGGTTTGAAAAACCAATCAGATTCTAGCTATCATATATTTAGTACATTCTACAAAATGACAGCTAGAATCCGATTGGTTGCTATAGGCAACATCTCCACTTTTCAATCCCGCCGGAAAACTCTCAGCTTGATACATTTACCCCATAATCTTGTTAGTCTCTCCAAAGACAAAATATCCATTTGATATTGGCAATTTAACCTTTTTCTTTTGTTGTTAAACTTTGACTCACCTTTCAAATTTCATAAATGCAGAAAACATTTTGTTTAAACATCACTTCATAGCAAGCTTTGTCATTCACAACCTACAGTTTTAACTGTTTTATCCATGTAGTCCCCTGGTTCACACTGCAGCTGTAAACACAGCATCTAATATTCCTTTACCTGTAATCCACAAACTTTTTTGGAAGTCCAGACAGCCAAAAAAGAGGCAGCCCTTCTATCAATGGGTCAGCAACTGAACTCCTGGAATGGCAGATAGGGGAAGTTTCAACCAGTGGAACAAAACCCGTTGCCTCTGTTCTGGATGTAACTTGGTCAAGCCCAAGGAGGACAAGACAGCAGCATCCTCTTGCCCAAGGGGGGATCAGGGCAGTAGGGTTTGGAAAAAATGCTGACTGATATGGGCTTCAATGGTTGCTTTCAGAAAGGGCTCCTAGCTTTATACCATAATTTATCAGCCTCTGCCTCTATCGAAGGTTTCTCGGCAGAGCCTTCCTCAATTCTAAATGGAACCAGACAGGACTGTTCACTTTCCACATAATTTTTTGCCCTTGTAATAAAACATTTATTGGCAAGAATCAACGCTAACTCAGACATTGCTGGGCTTCTCACTCTTTCGCACCCATTACCTCACTTCCAAACCTACTTGAGGAAAAACATACTTAAGGATTGTTTTCAGAATATAAAATACAATTGATAAAGACAACATTTTGGACCTTAACGACATGCTAAATAAACTCTACAAACTGAATTTTAATTTGAAAGGTTAATCTGATAAAATTAAATATCTTGGAATCTATATTACTAAATTATATGATGATGTATATGCAATCAACTTTGCCTTGTTGGCTGAGATGCTTTGAGCTTACTTGTCAATTTGGAATAAGTTCTACATTTCCTGGAATGGACGGATCAATGCCTCTTCCAAATGTTTCCAGTGATATCTTCAATCACGTATATATCTGGGTTTACTTGGACTTAGAGGAGACCAAGGGGTAAATTTATCAAGCTGCGGGTTTGAAAATACCAATCAGATTCTAGCTGTCATTTTGTAGAATGTACTAAATAAATAACTAGAATCTGATTGGTTGCTATAGACAACATCTGCACTTTTTCTAACCCACAGTTTGATAAATGTACCCCCAAAAGTTAAAATGCACACTTTATCTAGACAACCGACTGAGGGTGGTCTAGGAGTTCCTGACTTACTAATATATTATTATGCTTCCCATTTAGCTCAGTGCATTTTATGCACGTTCACCCAGGCTTCAGACTTGGGGGTGACATCGAAGCAGTATGAAAAGAACCCATCTCTCTCCTACAACACTACTCTGGATTCCTTATTGTTTGTGTTCCCAAATCTATAAAGAGCTACCAAGGCTTTTTTTTCTCATGCAACATATGGGACAAAGAGACTAATACATTCTCTCTCCTTTCTTTGTAATCCCTCTCTAGAATAACCCAACTTTCTGCCAAGCTATGCATCCTAAATACTTTGATGTCTGGATCAATAAGAATATTTGTTTCATCTGCTATC
This sequence comes from Mixophyes fleayi, assembly GCF_038048845.1. Lineage (NCBI taxonomy): Eukaryota > Metazoa > Chordata > Amphibia > Anura > Limnodynastidae > Mixophyes > Mixophyes fleayi. The sequence continues at coordinate 189,629,134 of NC_134406.1, forward strand.
AACATCTTCCAAAGCAACAGTGGGAGGGTTTTCCTTCCGACAAGTGGGCGAAGTGGAAACTTAAAAGTGGGCGCAAAGCATGGCGAAGTGTGAAGGGGGGCTAAAGCAGCATGGCAGAGTGTGAAGGGGGGCCAAAGCAGCATGGAGGGTGCAGTGTGATCATAAGAAGGCACAGCATGGTGATAAGGTGGCACAGTAATGTGTGTGTGATGGTACAGCGGGCTTGTGGAAATGTAATGTGTTTGTGGTAGGTGGTGGCGAACTAATGGGTGCTATTATTTTGTGGGGTGATGGTGGGGCAATTTAATTTCATAGTGGGGACTATTAATTTAAGAAGGGTGGTTTGGGGGCTATTAATTGAATGTGGGGCTGAGTTTGAGGAGCATGAGGTCTATTTATTAAATGTGAATATCAATTACTTAATGGCAGTGACAGTTGCGGGAAATAAGTATATTTATTATATGTAAATGCTATTAATTTATTGCTGGGGCTGTCTGGAGGGAGGGAAATAGGTTTATTTATTAAATGGGAATACTATTATTTTAATGTTGGGGCTGGAAGAATGCCTAAGTATTAATTGTAGGTCCTATTGATTTAGCGCCAGGGCTGGTTGGAATTTTCTAAATGTACCCATTTTTTTCCCAAATAGGGCCCCCAATATTCCAGGATCCAGACAAGACGCAACTAAAGAAACCAGCAGCCACAGGTGGTGAAAGTGACAAGAACAGATAGGACAGTCTGTCAAATGTTCTGAGTCTAGTGGGACAATCCCGATTTTTGGTGACTGTTGTGCCCAATCTAAGGGGCAGGACAAGACTGTGTACTCTTTATATACACACTGCATTCTTTATATACTACATTATGGTGCTAGCTGTCCTTTGTGGGCTGACCATTCCCCTCTAGTGTCTGGTCTCGCCTCTATGATGGCTGGCCACATACAGTCTGGTGGGCCTCTAGCGTTGCAGTCCCCCGGTTGGCCTTTCATGCCCCAGTCTGACATTGAACATGTCTTCTTAATCATTGTAAAATCACGGACAAACCATAGTTTTATTCTCTCTAATATTTAGTATTCACTATAAGGTGTCACAACTGCTGGATAGCAAGTCTCATTCAAAAGGCACGAGGCGTTTTAGCTGGATTTGCTTACAATATCAATCTGTGATAGCATAGAGCAGGGCCATAACTAGGGCTGTGCAAGGTGTGTGTGTGTGTGAGGTGGGGGGGGGCGTGCAACACTGAAGTGGTGCGCAGTTTATAAATATTTTAGATTCATTTGGCTAAAATTGAGGCCTTGGGAAGGCAACAGTTTCGCTTCTCGCCCCAGGCGCTAAAATTTTAAGTTACGGCTCTGGCATAGAGAGGAATGAAGGTTGTATTCCACTTATACCTATCCCCCTGTACATAAGAGTCTCCTCTCATGGGATGTTATGTGAGGGTAGATGACATTTCAGTAATGATCTGTTACCCTGGCCATCCTTTACAGAAAAGTAGCAGCACGAATCTCATTCTCTCATGTATGTTATGGAGTTCTTTAGCAATATCACTGCAGTATAGTGTTACATTCTGTTAATAGTGCTATAACAGTACTGTCTTTATGTACAGTATACTCCTATCTGTATGGAGAATATACTGAGAGGACAGCTTCCAAAATCACGGAGTAGCTGGCTTTGTATCTCTGTAAGTAGTCTCATACTAGCTTCAGAGCCCGGAGTCCATTCAGATTTACATTCATTTTATGTAATCATTATCAGAGGATTAATATTGTACTGAACTGGATAGATATCACACATTAGATTTCCTCTGACATTTATGTCAAGAAGGAAGACTGATAGAATAGACTGAACGCTAAGGCTCCTTACTCACATTGCTTTAAATAGCAGAAGTTCGGGCAGCCGTCAAGAGGAGGTCCATAAAAGACTTCCCTGTGTTCACACTGATGTTTTGGTTCTCGCAGATGTAAGGTGGCAGAGATGGAAACACCCTTACTTGTTCCCTTCTGTCACTTGCAACAGGATTTGCTGCACATAGTGAAATCAAGGTAATATTTGCAATGCAATACAGATGTGAAAGGGATCAGTGAAGTACCAGTATAACATGTATACCGACCCACTTCGACCACTGCTCCCCACCCCAAAACTTTATTAGACTCTCTTTGTCTTACCAACCATATTTCCACTTGGCTCATTGGCACTATGCATATGTATAATGCTCTAATTTATTCAGTCATTTAGATGGAACCTCAGGAGATAAAATGGGACTGTGAGATGGAACTGAGCTTGCTCTCCGAAGGCTGGGTCAAGATTATAAGTGGCCTTGCTAGTTATCAGTGCAGTGGAAGAGAGCAGGAATAGTGGTACGGTCCGGGTCGGTTGCCAAACAATGGTGCAGTACACAAGGGTGGTCCAAGAGAGAGGTTAGGAGAAAGCCAAAGGTCAGAATTCAGGTATCAAACAGGACCAAATTGCAGGGCAGAGAATAGTCAGGAACAAAGCCAAAAGTCAAGAACCAAGTAACAACAGGATCAGGATACAGGACGCTGGAGCTGGTGTAACCAATACTCTAGCACAGACTGAAGGGAGGAGGTGCCTGAAATACTCCTCAGTGGACCCTGATAGGTTACTGCTGAATGCCGGAGAAAAGAAGAGTCCCGTTGCAATGGGACGCGGACCCACCGCGCATGCGCGTGCGGCGGAACCCGGAAGTATGTCCCATTGCTAGGCAACGGGACATGAATCGGAAGAAGTTGCAGGTGTCTGACAATGGAATTGAATCTATACCTGCGTTCTACAATTATTGTTCATATGACAGTTTGATCTGAGTGCATGTAATTGACATGCTGGCATATAATGGAAATACACTGCATTCCTTCTATTTTCATATTTGCAATGTTATCTTTTTAGCAAAGTGTCATAGGATGGCTCTTTAAGATAGAGACTCAAATAATAAAAAAAATCAAATTAAATAATAAGTAGGGGCTGCGCCGAATTACTGTTTTATATGTCAATTCTGGTTGATTTTTCCTGTACATTTAGATTATTTCTGTGTGTCTTTGATACTCTATAATTATAATTCATACCACAGTTGTATACAGTATTACTAAAATTCAGTTTGGTAAGTTTGGCAATAATTAATTAAATATGATAATTACCAAAATGATGTCAAGATCTGGCAAAAATTTAAAATATTTATATGTGTATTACATATTAATTTCTTATACCTGAGGTTACCTCTGCAAATGTTGCAGTTTTTATCATTAGAAATTAGCAAAATCGCTGTCCCAATGCATACCTTTCCGCACTGCATTTAGAGATATACATTTCATAGAATTTATAGTCTATGATTAGAACTCAAAGACAATGGTCAATTCCTTCTGCTGTGTGGTGTGTTTGCAGTTGGACTGGGAAACTTATGGCCATGTTCCATTGGTGAAACAAGAAAAAACTTACATCCAAAGATGAAATGAGGCTTTTATTTTGCAGAACAGTTTTGATAATTTCACTCATTTCTATTTACCATCATGTGTCCGTGTTAATACAATTTCCACAGTATACTTAAGGTGCATACGATCCATCTTTACTATGTGAGGGTCCAAACTATATAAGTTAACTGAACTTTGACACTTGGAACCCCATGCAAAGAAGAGTCAAAGAAAACAAGACACAAAAAAGGGGCATATTCAATTCCGATTCGATCCGCGGTAACGCGCGTTACCGTGGAAAATGCGCACTACTGCCGGTAATACGGTATCACAATAACGTGGATTTTCGTACGCAGCCCTATGGATTACGTTCGCGGCCGTTCCGGCGCGATCCCGCGAATCGGGATCGGAATTGAATATGCCCCTAAGGGTGTGCAAAATCCAAGCAAGCAAATTCCATCTGTAGCATGGGCTAAAGGACAGTCAGTATAAAGTAGAAACAGCCGTGGCAACCTCCTTCATGTCCTCTAGAGCAGACCTACATTGTTCTACTAGTTGTGAAGCAGTTTCCCATTTTAATACAATATATAAAGAGGAAGGCTGCCTTTAGATATAAATGAAAATGTAGGGCCTGATTCAATAGTGATCTTATCTGCCATTGTTTGCTTATCTTAAGCAAATCCACACTGTGCATTCTCAGAAAAGGGAGATAAGAAGCCAAATCCACTGCGTAAGTGAAGAATTTCCTAAGTTAAGATCAAAATCCATCTTAACTTCACTCTTATCTACCTGTTTCTTCTTAAAATAAGCATCTTAACTTTTACATAAGATAAGATCACTAAAGAATCAGGCCCGTAATCTTTAAATAATATTTCATGTATAGATGATATAATGTTGGCTATTCATCCTTCTCTTTAGCATAATACAGCACTGGATTAGAATTATAGGTTAGAATAAAGAAAATAATAAATAAGCATTTCTGTTTTTTTATGTGCTACTAAAATGTTAATTAATAGTAACATAGCAATGTTGAAGCTCTTTTGCGTACTTTGCTCACTCATAATTGACTGTTGCTTTTTTTCACAAAAGTAATGTTTGCATCTTAATAAGACATAACGATACCACTTTATAAACATTGGCACTATCTCAGCTAAAGGTTTGAAGGCTGATGGGTTGAAAACAGTCTAGTAACCTTCTCTGACAATTTAATGGCTCATTCAGTCTCTTGCTCCCACATTGGAGTCGCGTTTGGCAAGCTTTCGATGCATATTTTGGACAGAAAGAATGTTAGCGTTAGGGAGGTTTAAAAGTCTGGTGTCTAAAGAAATACATAAATCTATTGCACAACACCAGTATGTGGTTTTAAATAAACCCAATAAAAGCAAACTATCTTATGCTTCTGGGGATTCAGATGCAGTACCTATTCTTCTTTCAAAGCCAATTACTTTATTTAATCATTATTTAAAAATGTTCCACTGAGTCCACTAAATTTTATCCCTTTTCTAGTATCATCATATTCCTTATCCTTCATGTGCGCTAGGAGGATTGTTATTCTACACTCTGTGCAATGGAATATAGTAATGTTTGTTATATTTTGGGTTGTCTGCATCAGAGCCTAATGTACTGTGGAAGAAAAATGAACACGCACAGTAATCATCGAGACCTGAAATTCAATACAGTGGAAGCTTCCAATCCACTGATGTGGCCAAGCTTGTACTTGAATAAGTACATTTTTCCTTTTTTCTACATATATATATATATATATATAGGGTCACGTCATATTGTAGTAAACTTTATTACAGCAGTTTTCAAATAGAAAAGAATGTGCAAACCATATGGAAATGTTGTACTTGTTCATAGGGCACAACATCCTGTAGCATCATTGAAACACATGTATAGACAATCAGGAGTTTTGAGGTCCAGTAGCTCCTACTGACGCATTTCATCACCATCATTTATGTGTATTAAGTTTAAGTAGTGAGAGAGCTGCAATTGAAGACAGGAGGTTTGTACAAATGAGATTAACTCTTCTGGTGTCCAAGCACTGATGTAGGGGAAGTGTTTCTTAGCACCCATGGAGAGGCCAGGAAATCTGACTGCCTACATCTGACGCAATATTGCAAGGCTGCTTATGTAGCTTGTTCCCTCGGCTTGTTTCTGTACCAGCCTTGATCGATAACCACCCTGACCTTTTGGCTTGTCTCCATTTACCTCTGCCCTCAACCATCTGCATCTTCCTGGTTTGTCTTCTGTATACCATCTGGTTTAATACTACATCCAGTCTCAATACATTATCACTACCTGGCAATAAAGTAGAAAACAATAGATTGTCCGATCCCGTTGCTTAAAGAGAAAATAAATACATTTATTAATAAAAACATTATTATAAATATGATATTATGCAGGCGCAGCCAATGTTAGCTTGAGAGAGTTTCAATACTGATGTTTCTGACCATAGTCAGACTGAAGTTTTTATAAAATTTGAACAATGGGATCAGTTCACACATATAAATACGTAATTCAAATGTTTATGCAATGTTCCAAAAAGAGGTTAATTATAATATGCAATAAGTTCTGTCTCCGAATCAAATGGTGTTTTTGGTCAATCACAGTAAATCTTAAATAGAAATACTATAATTAGTGAAGTCATATTTAGCCTTTAATTAATAAGGATTTAATAACAGATATATTTATTTTTCCCTTTGCCTTTTAGTTTTGTTGCTCGTTGTCAGGAATTGGCTGTTCAGTGCATGTTAAGAGAGGCACAGTTTCTCTTTCCTAATGGCTTAAATAGCAAGATGGAGGAAATTCTCAGAGCTTTAGCTAATGTGGCCACCACGCAGCAGGGCCAAATGTTGGCCGTTGCCGAGGCCCAGGCGGAGAGTAACCTACTGCTACTGGTGAGTGAGAGTAACAGAGTGAGCACGAGCCAGTTGTCATGCAAAAGAGGACATCCTCTGATGACGTTGAGGTATTTCTGTTGTCATGTGCAAGGACAGCCACTTGGCTTAATTGGCCAACAGGTGAATGGGTGGCAAAACTGGCTCCTTATTTGACAGGTGAAGCCTATGTGGATATGTCCGAGGAACAGGCAGCAAGCTTTCAACAGCTAAAGGCCGCAAACTTGGCACTAATAGGGGTGACAGGGCATGGGGCTTAGACCTGGATTGACAACGCGTGTTCAGCTGGCAGACCTAACAAAATTAACAAAGAGTCAGAATGTTAGAAATCTTGGCTATCGACCATTGCGAGTGGAACCTAAGTCGCGAATTACAGAGATGGGTTCTACAGGCTGCCCATCAGTCATTTATAGAACGTGCGATAGCTAACGACCGGTATTACGCTGTCGAAATTATGGCCCGGACAGCTGAGAAAGTTGTCAGGCAGTTAGCCCTTAGAACATTGCCGCTTTAAATTCACATTTATTTATGTCGCTCTGTTAACTTACGCCAAAGTCAAGTGTCTGACAGCTGTATACTTGGAATTAGTTCCTGTAAGCATGCCGCTCTCATCGGAAATGTGCACCTTCGGTTTTTAGGAAAGTCTGTATTATATTCCAGTCGCTCTTGTACAAATCGTTTATTAACTTTCATTCAATCTGGGGCACACTGCTACCATGGGTTGTATGAGGGCACATGGAGTTGGCACTTAAATAGTTAAACTGTTAATGTAACTGTTGACTGAAGCTCCTCCCCTCTGCAACCCCTGAAGCTCATTAGTGTTATTTAAGTACCAAGGAGTTGGGCTGTTCTCAGTACTTGCTGTTAGTTAAAATAGATTTTCTTTTATTTATTCTTATTATTGTTTATTTTTACTAAGGACAGGGTAAGTGCTGTAAACAGCACTTACACCCATAGAACTAAATGGAGCACCGCTCCATTCATTTCAGTTACGCTGGAAGATTTCTTTAGTTAGAGGAAGTGACAGCCGCGCATTGACGAGGCTGACACTTTTTTCTCCTGACAGGTCCGTGCTGCCTCAGGCATAGACCATTGTGCCCTGATCAGTGAGCGGCCATTACAAGGAGATTCCAGGTCCCCCGCTGAGGCGGAGGGGGGAACTTGGATCTCACTGGCCAGAAAAATGAGAGAGCAAACAGTGCGAGGAGGGAGAGCAGAGAGGCTCCCCTACAACACCTAAATGAGAGGTGCACAGTTTACTGCTCCCCTCACAGAAGACGGGGACATCAGCTATTAAATTACAGCAGCTGACCCCTTCCCTCTTCATCCTCATACAGATCTTGGGTCCTCAGCAGCTAAGTACCCCACTGCGGAATAACTAATTAACGAGGTTCCTTGTGGTAATAGAGAGAAAACTGTCTATATATATATATATATATATATATATATATATATATATATATATATATATAACTACAGTTTAGAGCTTTATTATAGAAGGCTCTAAAGATAATGGAGACAGTATTTTACATGAGTGTTCAGTTAAATTATTCTGAGACATTCATTTTATTATCCAGATATTAATTTCCATACTGTTTTGAGGCATTAGCCAGGGTCAAATCAAAAGTGGTTCTACTATTTATTATCTCTGTGGTCTGATAGTTTATGGCCTTTTTGTTTTCCTTTTAAATAATAACACATAAATTTTACTTGACAGATACAAGTACTATTATACCCATATAGTGGTTAAAACCTGAGGAGGAGCCTGTCATGTTCATATAGAACTGATCCCCCTACACAAATTGGTATGTTCCATTGAAGCCAGTGCAGGAGAAGTGACAGTTGGAGACAGTTGAAGAACCTCCTGAGCAGTTTTACCTCAGACACTGTTTAAAAAAAAAAACAAAAAAACAACATTGCCCTAGACCTGGTTCTGGAGGGATGAGGACTTTACATCAGTTTTATCTTACACATATCTGTACAAATAGATATCTGTAGAATATTTACATACTTTTACTAATTCATTCACATAGATAGTCTTACTGTTGAGATTCTTTCTATTGTGAAGATTTTTCCATTATGTATATTAACATAAGTTGTGTTGGGGAGTACAACTCTGGGTTTATCCCTGTAGAATTAGGAGATATTTATGTGTGTTTATATAAACACATAAATATATATATATATATATATATATATATATATATATATATATATATATAAAAAGATCAAAACAAATAAATGTAGTGTAACTGGGACTATTGATATAGAGTTGCAAGTTACTTATTTCTGTTGCATAATAAATATTGTGAAACATGTCTCACAAAAGTAAAGCAAACAAGGTGGAATATTTTACCTCTGCAAAATGTAAAACCAAACTAACCTAGTGAATGGTAGGATCTTGAGTCAGTTTGTGTGGACAGTGATGCAGATGGCTAAGATGGGTGCGCACAAGGGCATCCCTCAGATGGGGATCCAGTATAGGCGACTGCATTGAGACAGTCAGTGGTGACGCTATTTCAGTTGCAGAGATACTCGCAGTGGATGCCATTATCACTCTGCTTCAAAATGTATCAGTGCAGCCTTCTAAGACAGCTGTTTACGACATCTTCAAAGGTCCGACGGGTCCGGCGCTGCCACAGGCAGAGAGTGCCGCAGTCCATCCGGAAACCGGACATTTTGGAAGATACCAAGTTCCCCGCTGAGGCGGAGGGGCCTGAACAGTGGTGCGAGCGAGGTGATTCACCTGAGTGACAGCGGAGTTTGACAAAGCTGTGTAAAAGGCTCAAGGAGGCTCCTGTAGTGGTGTGAAGACATATAAGACAGGATGGAGTAGTTTAAGACTCCCAACCTGTCAGTGAGACATATCAGAGCAGGAAGTGTTCACACCCTTTCCTTCGTGACAGGACAGGTCATTTGGAGGCACACTGTTACTGCTACTGGCGTCTCCCCTCGGGATCCTCAGGCTTCTTCCTCATTGTTTATCGCTAAGTACCCCATAGGGGATATATGTATTTTTTCCAATAAATATATATTAGCTGCATTTATATTTATACTCGAGCTTCTTCTATATTGTGAAGGGGAAGTCTGTCCTATCAACTCCCCTTGATTCTCAGGGTCAAATCCAGGTGGAAGTTTCTTGGTCTACTTCATTAGTGCAGAAACTTGAAAAATTGTATACATTTCTTGAGTCCACGAGAACTCAGACTTCCTGTAAAAGGCACAAGTCTGCTCATCCTCTCTTAGTGGTCTCTGATTCAGACCAAAGTGGGAAAGAGGCTGAAGAGATGTCTAGTCTGCCTTCCTCCTTCTGAAGAGCTGACGAATCTCATTGAGTCAGCATGGAAACAGCTAGAAAGAAAATTGATTGTACCGCGTAGGTTTCCTAGCCTATTTTCACTTCGGTTGCATGAGATGGCCCAATGGGAACAGGTACCATAAGGTGGATACACCTATAACGCTTGGCATGCCTTACCTCTCTTTCTGTACCTGGCTTTGCTACTTGTAAAAATAGCACTCACCGTAAAATAGAAAGTTCTTTTGAAGCCCATACTTTCTTCCACATCAGTGGCTAGAGAGATAGAGACCCGGCAGATCAGCTTACTGATGGTCTACAGATGGTCTACAGAATTCTGATTTGTTCCCTCTGGCATTACATCTGAATGAAGCCTCAGGATATCTGAGGCAGCTCGGAATGCAGCCTTAGTGTCTTCTTCCATCTCTGCATCATTAGTTACAGATGGAAGAATTTTGTGGTTGTGTTCATGGAACGCAGATAACAAATCCAAAAAGTCCTTGGAATCTCTTCCTTATGTCAGATCTGTTCTTTTAGGTGCAGAGCTATACAACATCATAAGTCAGGCTACAGGAGGAAAAAGTTTCTTCCTCCCTATTAATGTCCAGAAGCCACGAGGACCATGTTTTGATTCCTTTTGTCTACCCTGTCAGGGTGGCTTTTTAAACTTTGGGCAGTCTTACAGTGGTAAGCCAATCACTTCCAGGGACCAGTCACAGAAGGGCAGACTGTCCTATTCCAACAAGTGTCCAGGGACTAAGAACCCTGAAAAGCCTGCAACCAGCCGGGATTCTTCTTCATCTTGCGGCTGTTGTGGGTGGATGGCTCTTTTTGTTCCTGAACCAATGGGTGGTTTCCGTTTAGAATCGGTGGATTACGGAATTCATGCAACGTGGCTTCATGATAGACCTCCAAAATCAGCCACCTCACCGTTTTTTTTCCACCACTCCACGATACAAAGTAAAGAGATTGGCTATGAGATAGTTAATGACTTCTCTTTATGTGGGAGTTATTTGCCAGGTCCCAGAGGGACAAAGGGGCAGAAGTTTCTATTCAAACCTCTTCCTGGTTCACAAGCCAGTTAGCTCCTTTCTGTCCCATCGCAGATTGCAGTAGGGGACTCACACTTTCAATTCTGTTAGGCCTTCCCAAGGCTCCTTAAGTGCCTTGTAAAGACCATAAGTCTTTACAAAGTGTTTACAAATATCATGGCGGTCAAGGCAGCACGGTTGTGTCCCCTAGACTTTGCATCAGCCTATAGTTGGATAATTTGATAGTAAAGGCTAACTTGGATCAGACCCTCCGGCTCCATCTTTCGATGTTCAAATAAGTGCTGGAACCAAAATGTACAAAAATTCCAGTTGGTCCCCTGTCAGAGGATGTTTTTCATTGGCTTTATACTGGACACCAGACTGTAGAGGGTGTTTCTACCAATCAACAAGGTGCATTTTCTTCAGGTCTACATCCTACTATGTATGAAACTAATAGGTGAGATGGTCTCCACCTTCGAAATGTTTCCATACCGTTCCACTCTTGCATGGTTCAGTGGGACCTCTTGATCAACTAGTTGGTATCCCATCTTCGGCTGGCCTCTCAGTCGCTCCAGTTGTCTCCCGGAATGCGCCTTTCCCTTGGTTGGAGGCGGGTCAATTGACGGTGCGCACATTCTTTGTCCCTTTATTCTGGATAATAGTCACAGGAATGTTGGAGCCGGATGAAGGAGACTCCCCAAATATTGTTCTGGGTGGAAATGTATGTCCCGGCAAATTCTGCAATATATATTTATCCTGGGTGTAGATAATTGGGAGTCCGATTACCCAAGCAGATGCACCGTGTTGCTAGGGGAGTGGTCTCTACTCACGGAGGTGTTTCAATGGTTGGTCCAGAAGTGGGAACCTTCGGATGTGGCCATCATGGCACCTCGACGAAACCGCTAGCTGCCCAGGTTCTGCTCAGGATCAGAGATCCCTTGCACGGTGGATGTCATGAACATGACATGACATCAGACACTGCGGAATTTCAGAGATCCTGATTGCACCTGATTGGCCATGTCGAGCCTGTTATGCGGACTTAATGTGCATGACAGTTGGTAAAGGGTGACGACTTCTACATCGCATTTGCAGTGAGGGTTTCTGGACTTTGGGCTCTCTTGTTGTTCAACTTATCTGGTATTTCATACTGACAGGGCTGTATTTTGCAAGATACCTTCCTTCCAACCAAAAGTGGTTTGGTTTTCATCTTAATCAAGCAATTGTGTTCCCAGTCTTCTGGAGGTGACTGCCTCTCGAGATAAGGGATCCTTAACGTCATTGGATGTGGCTCTAAGAATGTTTGTGGACAGGACGTCCACTATGCGGAGGTAGGATTCACTTTTCTTGTATGATCCTCACAACAGTGACTGGCTGCCTACAAAACAAACTGGTTCTAGGTGGATAATGTTCCCCGTCAGGCAGGCTTATATCAGTTCTGATCAGCCTGTACTTGATCGTGTCACCATGCATTTCCTCAGTTCTATAGAGAACCTCTAGGCCTGCGCACAACGATGCATGGGCAGATTAACTCTGCCTTGCGCCAACCAGGTTCTCTGTCCACACTTTACCTGGTTTTACCGTTTTCATGTTTTTGCGTCTTATGGCGCAAGTTTTGGCCACAAAGTTTTGCAGGACAGATTGACAGAGCTTTCCCTCCCTCAAAGGGCTACTTTAGAATGTCCCCATGGTAGCAGTCTCCCCCAGATTGTATGAAAGAGAAAAGAGGATTTTTGTACTTACGTTAAATCTTTTTCTCTGATTCCATCTGGGGGACACTGCGTTCCCGCCCTTCGCTCTTCTGTTACTTTTGTTGGTTGCATGCTATTCGGTTTCCCTTCCTTGGGGCTTTTCAATTACACTGAGGAGCTTCAGGGGTTGCAGAGGGGAGGAGCTTCAGTCAACAGTTACATTAACAGTTTAACTATTTAAGTGCCAACTCCATGTGCCCTCATACAACCCACGGTAGCAGTGTCCCCCAGATGGAATCAGAGAAAAGGATTTAACATAAGTACAAAAATCCTCTTTTTTTAGGGATACTGGATGTCGGGAAAATGTACCCAACCCATATATATAATTAATTATTAATTTTACCATTGTCTGTTTTACTTATTTTTTAATCCTATTGGCTAAGTTGTTATAATATTTTCAATGCAACATCTGCTCCTTGCCTTGTCTGCCCGGCTCCCATGTTACACCACTGGTCACCAGAAAATCTTCAGTAAAAACAATAACAGTGGTAACGTCTCTAGCCACACTACAGACACAGTGCTCCCTCCAATAATTGGGTCCTCACAATGGGAATTATGCAGTCACAGTGTTAAAACTTCACCTGTGGTGTTTCCTCCAATTTTAGGGCCTTCACCATGGGTCTATTTCTCACATAATCTTATCATTAATTATCCTCGCAGACCAATAATAGCACCGACTATCACAAGCCCAGATATGCCTCTCTTTACAAAGTTCCTTGTTTTCTCTAAACACCAGGAAACACTTCAACTTTCTATTATTACAATGTTAATGTCTTTACATGATACACAATAGCTTTGGGCCGCTTTTACAGCCAAATACCTGTCTCTAGGTGGATAAAGATATAAGGTACTGTCACTCACCGGACCGTGAGTGCCTCTTCCCGGACATTTAGGAACCGTGGTCGTCCTCCATCCTGAGGGTCTGCGCATGCGCAGCCCTTTCCTATACTTCAGTGTATGTCCCTTTAACTCAATTGGCAGATCAGGCAACACTCCCTATATTAAGCACCTGTGGTCAACACCACGTTGCCTGATCTTGGAGTCTCATTCCCCATGAGCCTCTGAAGGTGTTCCTGTGTTTCCTCGTGTATTCAGCGCTGCTGATTCCTGTGGTTTCCAAACCACTTCTACCTCTGTGGTTTCCTAACCACTTCTACTTCTGTGGTTCCCATACCACTTCTACCATCAACTGTATCATCGTGACTGTTTGCTGATTCCTATCCGCTGCCTCCGTGCACTACAGTCTTCTATACCACTTCAACGCTATTATACTCCATTGTGACTGTTTGCTGATTCCTATCCGCTGCCTCCGTGCACTACAGTCTCCTATACCACTTCAACGCTATTATATTCCATTGTGACTGTTTGCTGATTCCTATCCGCTGCCTCCGTGCACTACAGTCTCCTATACCACTTCAACACTATTATATTCCATAGTGACTGTTTGCTGATTCCTATCCGCTGCCTCCGTGCACTACAGCCTTCTCTCCTTATCCACTCACCTGTTCATCATCAAGTCTGTGAGCTGATTCCTAGCCGCTGCCTCCGTGCACTGCAGTCTCCAGCTTGCAACTCGCCGGTGTTCATCATCGTGACTGTGAGCTAATTCCTATCCGCTGCCTCCATGCACTACAGCCTCCAGCTGGCAACTCGCCTGTGTTCATCATCGTGACTGTGAGCTGATTCCTAGCCGCTGCCTCCGTGCACTGCAGTCTCCAGCTTGCAACTCGCCGGTGTTCATCATCGTGACTGTGAGCTAATTCCTATCCGCTGCCTCCATGCACTACAGCCTCCAGCTGGCAACTCGCCTGTGTTCATCATCGTGACTGTGAGCTGATTCCTATCCGCTGCCTCCGTGCACTACAGCCTCCAGCTGGCAACTCGCCTGTGTTCATCATCGTGACTGCTAGCTAATTCCTATCCGCTGCTCCTGTGCACGTCAGCCTCATCTCATCGCTCCCGTGGGTCCGCAGAGTTCTGCTGCCGCCGCCAGTCCTATCGTCCATCTACTGCTGATCCGCTCTCCACGCCTTCCTGTTTCCCCTGGTCTCTACCCTCCTGTCAGCATTGGATTCGTATCTCATCAGCTACTCCTCTGCTAGATCATCTCCATTCTCCTGGGTCCTCCATGAGTCCAGTTCCATGTTTTACTGATTCCTGTGGATTCGTGTCCCTGTTGGTCTACTTACCTGTGCGCTGCACCTACTAGACTCCTGCCTCTTACATCCAGGGACTTCTCATCCTGTCGGCCTCCTGCCGCCCAGGTATCACTGCACTCCTATCTGACTGCCTTCTGAACCACGGTATGCATACTTCTCATTGACTGTGCTGGTGTATTGCATATCTTGCTGGACTGTGTTGGTTCTCCTCTGGAGTCTGCAATCCGCTGAGTCTTTTGCCATCATTGACTGTGTTACCTTGTGCTGGATTACTTCAGAGACTTCCTACATTTGCAGACCTGTTCAGTCATTTATATATATTGTGCATATTACTGTGGATCGTGTTTAATGTGCCCGTGTACATCCTGTGTTGCAGTCTCTCCCCGTACACCTCCTCACATATATTTTCAGTGGTACAACTTGCTGAAGGCAGACCACTGATTCCTGTTCCGGTATCACCTGTTCCATTCCTCTCACATAGCAGTGGTACAACTTGCTACCGCAGACCACTGACTTCCCGGATACCTCCACTTGGATTCCATTCCTTCACTCAGACAGCGGTACCACTTGCTATCCGCAGACCGCTGACTCTCATCACCTCCTCGTTTCTGTTGGACATTCCTCCTCACTATAGCAGTGGTACAACTTGCTAACGCAGACCACTGACTACCTCCACTTGCCCTTGTCCATACAGTTCCTCGTGTATTATTACCTCCATATTACCAGTGCTGCTAGTCATAGACTTTCCTGAGCATCTCATCATCTACTATTGCCTGTTCCGTGATCACCCTGCTACCAGAGTACACTATTACCATCTACATTGCTCTGGTAAGCTTACCACCTGGTGATCCCTGGGTAAAGACTCCTAGTGCCCGTGACAGTAAGATCAGGCCATGACAGACCCAGATACGGAACCTACCGCCAAAGAGATGCTGCAGCATCTGGTCAGCCGTGTGGAGCAACAGGATGCCCGCCAACAGCTGTTACTTCAGTGTTATCAGTCATTAACCTCCCAGGGAATATCTGGACAGACTGTGACAGCTACTCCTGAGGCTTCTGTGCTTTCCTCCGTTTCCCCAGTGCCATCCCAGGTGTCTACAGCTTCCACGCTTCACCTGCCTACTCCGTCAAAGTACGATGGAGACCCCAAAACTTGTAGGGGTTTCCTTAACCAATGTTCAGTCCATTTTGAGCTCCAACCTCAAAATTTTTCTACCCATCGTTCCAGAGTGGCCTATCTTATCTCTTTGTTTTCAGGACAAGCCCTGGCTTGGGCCTCCCCTCTGTGGGAGAGGAATGATCCTATATTGCAAGATAGTGCCAAATTCATTTCTACATTTCGAAGTGTGTTCGATGAACCAGGTCGTGTGACCTCCGCTGCTTCCAGCATCCTCCGCCTACGACAAGGACCTCATACAGTAGGCCAGTACGTCATTCAATTTAGGATCTTAGCCTCTGAACTTCAGTGGAACACTGAAGCCCTAGTTGCCGCCTTCTGGCAGGGGCTCTCCGATAAAATTAAAGATGCACTGACTACTCAAGAGCTTCCTTCGTCACTTGAAGATTTGATCTCTCTTTGCCATCGTGTTGATATGAGATTTCGTGAAAGGGAGGCTGAGAAAACAACTTCTGCTAAAGCACCTCTTCGTTCTAACCCTCAATTTCGTCCAGTTTCACCCTCTGTGATTCCCATGGAGATAGGACGTTCCAAATTATCTTCCGAGGAGAGAAAACGAAGAGTAAAGAATAGACTCTGTATCTATTGTGCTGATTCCACTCATATTCTCAGCTCCTGCCCTAAGAGATCGGGAAATGCCAGGCCCTAACTAGTTCTGGAGAGGTGAAGTTAGGGTCCCTGGAGTCCTCTCCATCTTCCATGAAATCTAAAGTCTGCGCTTTTGATGTTACGATTTCCTCTGCTACCAAAACCTTTGAGTCACAGGCATTAATTGATTCCGGAGCAGCAGGAAATTTTATTTCCAAATCGTTAGTAAATCAATGGTCTCTACCAGTGATTACCTTAAAAACACCCATTACTGTGACGGCTATAGATGGATCACGTCTCATCAACGGTCTCATCACTCAGAGTACGTCTCCAGTAACACTTCAGATTGGTGCCCTGCATCATGAAGTAATATCGTTTTTAATCCTTCCTGTTACGACAAGTCCGATTGTCTTAGGCCTTCCATGGCTTCAGTGTCACTCTCCCCAGATTGACTGGCGCACCCCTCAAGTCACGTCTTGGGGGCCTGAATGTCACCATCGTTGCCTTTCCCAAGTTATTCCTCTCAAAGTACAGCAATCTTCCATCTCATCTACCTCACCGGGACTCCCTCCTCAATATGCTTCATTTACCGATGTGTTTGATAAAGCTCAGTCTGAACGCCTTCCTCCTCATCGTTCTTGGGATTGTCCGATCGACCTTCTACCTGGCAAGACTCCCCCCAGGGGCCGGGTCTATCCACTCTCGTTACCTGAGACTCAAGCTACATCTGAGTATATACAGGAGAACCTCCAGCGTGGGTTTATTCGACCTTCCACCTCTCCCGCTGGAGCTGGGTTCTTCTTCGTCAAAAAGAAGGATGGATCATTACGCCCTTGCATAGATTTTCGTGGACTCAATGCCATTACTATCAAGAGTCGGTATCCCATTCCGCTGATCACTGAGCTATTCGATCGCATCAAGGGAGCCCGTATTTTTACTAAGTTGGATCTTCGTGGTGCCTACAATTTAATCAGAATCCGTTCCGGTGACGAATGGAAGACAGCGTTTAACACCAGAGACGGGCATTACGAATATCTGGTAATGCCTTTCGGGCTGTGTAATGCCCCCGCTGTTTTTCAAGGCTTCATCAATGAGATCTTTCGGGACTTATTATATGTATGTGTCGTCGTCTACCTGGACGACATATTGATCTTTTCCCAGGACCTGCCTTCTCACCACCAACATGTGGCAGAAGTCCTCTCCAGGCTACGAAAAAATTCATTGTTCTGTAAATTAGAAAAATGTTCATTCGAATTACCCCAGATTCCATTCTTGGGGTATATAGTTTCCGGAGTTGGCCTGAAGATGGATCCAGACAAGGTGAATGCTGTACTACATTGGCCCCAGCCAACTACTCTTCGTGCTATTCAGCGTTTTTTAGGTTTTGCCAATTACTATAGACGCTTCATTCAAGACTTTTCTTCCATTGCATCTCCTATTGTGGCCCTGACTCGAAAAGGGGCTAATCCTAAGCAATGGTCGCCTGAGGCTTTTCAAGCCTTTCAAACACTCAAAGAGTCCTTCTCTTCGGCTCCAATCCTTCGACAGCCTGATGTGACACTCCCCTTCTTTCTAGAAGTAGATGCCTCTAATGTGGGCTTGGGAGCTATTCTCTCCCAACGCTCTGAACAGCAAAAATTCCATCCTTGTGCCTTCTATTCTCGGGGTCTTCTGCCCGCAGAGAAGAATTATACTATCGGGGACAAGGAGTTACTGGCTATCAAAGCTGCATTAGAGGAGTGGAGATACCTATTGGAAGGAGCTCGCCATCCGGTGACGATCTTCACGGATCATAAGAACTTGTCATATCTTCAGTCTGCCCAATGCTTGAACCCTCGCCAAGCAAGATGGTCTCTTTTCTTTTCCCGTTTCGAATTAATAATAACCTTCAAACCAGCTGCCAAGAACAAAAAAGCTGACGCTTTATCTAGAGCTTTTGTGACGTCCTCTGATATAGAAGAGGTTTCCAACCATACCATTCTAGACCCCAAATGTATCTCACTGGCTGCTTCATCCACCAAAACGCTACCATTTGGGAAGACTCTCGTGCCTCCTACTCTAAGGAGGAAAATCCTTTCGTGGTTCCATGCCTCTCGTTTTTCTGGACACGCCGGTGAACACAAGACCTTTGAGATGCTCTCTCGAAGTTACTGGTGGCCTTCAATGAGGAGAGACGTCAAAGAGTTCATTGCTTCCTGTGAATTATGTTCCCAATTCAAATCTTCCCGCAGAACTCCAGCAGGGTTGCTGCGACCACTACCCATTCCGTCCAAGCCGTGGACCCATATTAGTATGGATTTCGTTACTGACTTACCACCTAGTAAGAATCATAACACTATTTGGGTGGTGGTGGACAGATTTTCGAAGATGGCTCATTTCGTCCCTCTGTCTGGTTTGCCTTCCTCGTCTATCCTGGCCGAACATTTCATTAAAGAGATCTTCCGCATCCATGGATGTCCGTCTGAGATTGTGTCAGATAGAGGAGTACAATTCGTTTCCAGATTCTGGCGAGCCCTTTGTAAAACCTTGGGCATACGATTAGCACTCTCATCTTCTTACCATCCGCAATCTAACGGACAGACTGAGCGTGTCAATCAAGATCTTGAGACTTTTATAAGGATGTTCTCTTCAGCCAATCAAGACAACTGGGTAGAGTTGCTTCCTTGGGCCGAATTCGCCCATAACAACATGTACCATGAGTCATCATCCAAAACTCAATTTTTTGTGGTCTACGGTCACCATCCGTCTTTTCCGGAATTTCCTGCCCTTCCGCCCACCCAAGTTCCAGCGGTGGAGACGGTCTGTCAGACCTTTAAAAATATCTGGTCTCAGGTCAAAACCTGTTTGAAGAAAACATCTATCAAATATAAATCTTTTGCAGATAAGAAGAGGCAGGCTATTCCACCACTAAAAATTGGAGATCGTGTCTGGTTATCTACTAAAAACATTCGTTTGAAGGTCCCATCTATGAAATTCGCCCCTCGTTTTATTGGTCCATATAGGATCATTCAAGTAATCAATCCAGTATGTGTGAAACTTCTTCTTCCTAAGAATCTTCGGATTTCTAATGCCTTCCATGTGTCCTTACTCAAGCCTCTTATTATCAACCGTTTTTCAAAACCTCCCTCAGCTCCGCAGCCAGTTCAAGTTCATCAGGAGGAGGATTTTGAAATTACTGAGGTACTAGACGCAAAAATTTCGCGAGGAGTACTCCGTTTCCTCGTTCATTGGAAGGGCTTTGGTCCTGAGGAGCGCTCTTGGATCAAAGCTGAAGATCTTAATGCTCCTGCCCTTTTGAAGAAGTTTTATTCCAAAAATCCGGACAAGCCCGGTTCCAGGCGTTCTGTGCCCACCTTTAAAAGGGGGGGTACTGTCACTCACCGGACCGTGAGTGCCTCTTCCCGGACATTTAGGAACCGTGGTCGTCCTCCATCCTGAGGGTCTGCGCATGCGCAGCCCTTTCCTATACTTCAGTGTATGTCCCTTTAACTCAATTGGCAGATCAGGCAACACTCCCTATATTAAGCACCTGTGGTCAACACCACGTTGCCTGATCTTGGAGTCTCATTCCCCATGAGCCTCTGAAGGTGTTCCTGTGTTTCCTCGTGTATTCAGCGCTGCTGATTCCTGTGGTTTCCAAACCACTTCTACCTCTGTGGTTTCCTAACCACTTCTACTTCTGTGGTTCCCATACCACTTCTACCATCAACTGTATCATCGTGACTGTTTGCTGATTCCTATCCGCTGCCTCCGTGCACTACAGTCTTCTATACCACTTCAACGCTATTATACTCCATTGTGACTGTTTGCTGATTCCTATCCGCTGCCTCCGTGCACTACAGTCTCCTATACCACTTCAACGCTATTATATTCCATTGTGACTGTTTGCTGATTCCTATCCGCTGCCTCCGTGCACTACAGTCTCCTATACCACTTCAACGCTATTATATTCCATAGTGACTGTTTGCTGATTCCTATCCGCTGCCTCCGTGCACTACAGCCTTCTCTCCTTATCCACTCACCTGTTCATCATCAAGTCTGTGAGCTGATTCCTAGCCGCTGCCTCCGTGCACTGCAGTATCCAGCTTGCAACTCGCCGGTGTTCATCATCGTGACTGTGAGCTGATTCCTATCCGCTGCCTCCGTGCACTACAGCCTCCAGCTGGCAACTCGCCTGTGTTCATCATCGTGACTGTGAGCTGATTCCTATCCGCTGCCTCCGTGCACTACAGCCTCCAGCTGGCAACTCGCCTGTGTTCATCATCGTGACCGTGAGCTGATTCCTATCCGCTGCCTCCGTGCACTACAGTCTCCAGCTGGCAACTCGCCTGTGTTCATCATCGTGACTGCTAGCTAATTCCTATCCGCTGCTCCTGTGCACGTCAGCCTCATCTCATCGCTCCCGTGGGTCCGCAGAGTTCTGCTGCCGCTGCCAGTCCTATCGTCCATCTACTGCTGATCCGCTCTCCACGCCTTCCTGTTTCCCCTGGTCTCTACCCTCCTGTCAGCATTGGATTCGTATCTCATCAGCTACTCCTCTGCTAGATCATCTCCATTCTCCTGGGTCCTCCATGAGTCCAGTTCCATGTTTTACTGATTCCTGTGGATTTGTGTCCCTGTTGGTCTACTTACCTGTGCGCTGCACCTACTAGACTCCTGCCTCTTACATCCAGGGACTTCTCATCCTGTCGGCCTCCTGCCGCCCAGGTATCACTGCACTCCTATCTGACTGCCTTCTGAACCACGGTATGCATACTTCTCATTGACTGTGCTGGTGTATTGCATATCTTGCTGGACTGTGTTGGTTCTCCTCTGGAGTCTGCAATCCGCTGAGTCTTTTGCCATCATTGACTGTGTTACCTTGTGCTGGATTACTTCAGAGACTTCCTACATTTGCAGACCTGTTCAGTCATTTATATATATTGTGCATATTACTGTGGATCGTGTTTAATGTGCCCGTGTACATCCTGTGTTGCAGTCTCTCCCCGTACACCTCCTCACATATATTTTCAGTGGTACAACTTGCTGAAGGCAGACCACTGATTCCTGTTCCGGTATCACCTGTTCCATTCCTCTCACATAGCAGTGGTACAACTTGCTACCGCAGACCACTGACTTCCCGGATACCTCCACTTGGATTCCATTCCTTCACTCAGACAGCGGTACCACTTGCTATCCGCAGACCGCTGACTCTCATCACCTCCTCGTTTCTGTTGGACATTCCTTCTCACTATAGCAGTGGTACAACTTGCTAACGCAGACCACTGACTACCTCCACTTGCCCTTGTCCATACAGTTCCTCGTGTATTATTACCTCCATATTACCAGTGCTGCTAGTCATAGACTTTCCTGAGCATCTCATCATCTACTATTGCCTGTTCCGTGATCACCCTGCTACCAGAGTACACTATTACCATCTACATTGCTCTGGTAAGCTTACCACCTGGTGATCCCTGGGTAAAGACTCCTAGTGCCCGTGACAGGTACACACGTGAACACCACAATGAAATAATCAACCTCCATTTTGTATCACCCACACAGTTTCGTGCAGCGACTACACCGGTCTGAAGTACCCGTCAGGGAGTGAAACAAAACCTAAAAGAATCTCCACAAGTTACTAATCAAACTGACCACAGCTTATTCCTAAACTAATTACGGTTTTCCTCAGTTACCTACGTTTTTTTTTTTTGTATGACCCGCAATGTTTTGCGCAGCGACTTCGCCGGTCTGAAGAACCTGTCAAGGAGTGACACCACACAACAAAAATCAACCCTCAACTTTTAAAACCTTGCCGCAGCTGCTCACGAAAATGGGCCAACCAACCTTCAGTAGCAATAATTAGGACCTAACCGGTTACAACCTCCCATTGTAACTGATGGAGGAGTCCATCAAATGCACACACAATCATTACTTCAAATATACAGACTCCGTTTTCATCTGTTGGTAGCATTAAATCAAAGCTAATCTACGTAAACATAATTTAAACTAGTTTCAAGAAATATGGCAAATGAAAACAATAAAGACCAGATTAAAAATTATCTTGATTTTTTGTGCAATTATTTTTTCCCAATGTTGGCAATTTATCTTAAAACACCTTTTCTATCAATAACAGACTATACACCTTCAGATTCTTTTCACTAGGCCCTACAGGCCATCTTCAACAATCTAAGGGCCACACAGGCTCCTTCCCTAATCACTTCTTTTTCAAACACTCAAAGGTTAGTTTAATTTCCTTCTGTCAACATTTGAAAAGATGGAATATTAACTTATACTTAATTTGTCTAGAACGAGCATATATATTTTCCTTATTAGTTACCTTGTGTCCCATGAACCAATCATCAAGACCTTTATAATCATTTTATGTATTCAACTATATATTTCATAAAAGTTACATTATGTTAATCTCAAAATCCTTTTATGTGGGACTATTCACATCCACCCTTTAATTAGTTACCTTTACTAAGTTATCTGCTTCATTACAAACATATCTACAACCTCTTACTTCTAAATAAAAATGTAATTATTATCAGTTAGATCCACTAATATTTTATAAATATCCAACATTCTATAGCTTAAAAGAAATAGCAAAACTCTTTACAAATGAATCAAAGCATATGGACAAATAGCAGTGCTACGAGTCAGCTTATGAAAACATGAACTCATAATTGCTTCATTCATGCTGACGTTATTCATGTCGTTGGTGGGTGTTCATATTTACATTTTCTTCTAAATTTACACTCTAATGTAACACTATATCCAACAGTTACTGGGCTTAAGTAAAAGTATGTTATGCAATATCAAAACGTGCATTTAATTTTGTGTATACCTGATAGAGTCATCTTATATGTTCGACATGCTGCCAACCAATTATGCTTTTCTGAGGACTGCCTACAAGTTTCATACATAAGACTCACCAGATATTAAGTCTTGTCACAATTATCATATCTTTTGCTTGCCGAATCCTTATCTATGAGCAAAGTAAGGGAATTGACAAAGCTTGTTATCTTATTAACACATTTACAAAACTTTCAGTATCAATTTCAGGATTCTCTGTTAAGTGTAGTGAACTACATGGGAATTATAAACATGCTGAAAAATATAAAGATACAGGGCCTATTTATGAAACTAAACTGACTTTTTAGGGGATTAACCTCAAAATTCTTATTTACTATCACTGCATCGCAGCAGATATCATAGATATCTGCTGCTTTGCATATCTCATTTTACTGAGCAGTCCCCATAACAGGAAAACGTTGTTTGCGTGTGCTTCAGCAGTAGCGGACTCTTTCCACAATATATATATATATATATATATATATATATATATATATATATATATATCCTTTTTCTCCATTTTTGTTGCATGTCTTTCTTTTATTACATTAAGTTATGCATCATTATTAAACTTCCTGTGTTGGGGTACGCTTCTTGCCTACTAGGAAAAACCGTGATCTGCAGACAGAGGCCCCTAAGCCCACACTTCTTGATGGGGCACTGATGAACACCTTCTGTTCTCTTAGAATCCGCACTTCCCTGTAGGTGGCGCTAAACCAAGCAGGCCCTGAGAGTCCGACTTCACCATTGACCCGTGACACAGATCTTGCTTATACCATATTGTATAATCCTGATCTGACTGTTTGTTGATGAAAGTTACAACAGATCTGAGCAAGGTGTTTTACAGTCAGGATATGCAGTAGTCACTGACAATGAGGTAATGAAAGTCAAGGCATTACCACCGCCACATTCAGATGGCAGATATTATAGCACTCACTAGAGCCTGCCAACTTGCTAAAGACAAAACTGTAAATATATACTCAGACTTAAGGTACACATTTTGTGTAGCCCATGATTTCAAGGTTTTATGGAAAATGAGAAACTTCCTCATATTAAATGGCACACCCGATGCACATGGTAAGGTGGTACAAGAACTGTTGAATTCATTCTAACAAAAGCAATAGGTATCATTAAATGCCAAGCACATAAATGTGGTGTCCAAAGTCAGCAACAGAAAAAGGGTTAAAATAACAAAAATGTGAAATAATGACTGTGGATGTATGGTATGTGTGGGTTGTGAAAGTGACATCACTGACATCCACTTGTTTATTCAGGAAGTTCTGGCTGACAGGAAATATCTGGCGGCCATCTTCAGTTCTCAGTATATACCACACAGTAAAGACATGTTCTTACAGTTCTCCAGCCTCTTCTTCTTGAATTGAACTCAGACAATCTTACATGGTGTCAGAAAGTTGGCTGTGATGGCACAAGGTCTCTAACGCCTAGATCCTCTTGCTTTTGATGACACCATTGTGGACACATGGCTCATATTCAAGAAGGAATGGCATGTATACTGCTGCGCTGGACTCTCAGAGAAATCAAAAAGGTAGAGGAATACACCCTGTTCAACCTAGCTGGTGCTGAAGCTCTAGATAAAGCCGACACATTTGTCTATTCAGAAGGGGAAGATCAGGAGGATCCAGACACACTAATAAAAAAATTTGATGAGATATGCTTACCAGTGAAAAATGTCATAATGGACAGACATGCATTTAACACTGCTGTGCGAAGCCCCTCTGAAAGCATCCAGTCATATGAGTGCCAGATTGAAACTATTAGCAAAGAAATGTGAACATGGTGACTTATCAAGTGAGCTCATCAAGGACAGAATAGTATTTCCTGCAGGGGAAGACACTAACACTGGACTGTTACATGAGCAGTCCGGCAGAAGTGCGATCGAGTTGAAAAAAGAGTCTGATATATGTGACCTCCACCATCACGAGCAGCAACAAACGCTGTGTGAATTGCGTCTGTTGCCATTCATCATCATCATCTATTTATATAGCGCCACTAATTCCGCAGCACTGCACAGAGAAATCATTCACATCAGTCCCTTTCCCATTGGAGCTTACAATCTAAGTCCCCTAAAATACACACACACAAACACACACACACACACACACACACACACACACAGACCGAGAGAAACTAAGGGCATTTTAATAGCAGCCAATTAACCTACCAGTATATCTTTGGAGAGTGGGAGGAAACCGGAGTACCTGGAGGAAACCCACACAAACACGGGGAGAACATACCAACTCCACGCAGATAAGGCCATGGTCCCAGTGCTGTGAGGCAGAAGTGCTAACCATTAAGCCACCGTTGTGTCCGCCATTCCTATGAACATCACAAATGCCCTGCTTTCAATAAAGGCTGCAACGTCGGTGGTAAACAAAATCACTTTGCTCGCTGGTGCAGTTCCAAGCCCAATGCTGATGACAGACAACACTACAGTGCACGTTTCAGCAGCCCGCCGCACCGAGTCCATACAGTAGATACACCGCAGGAAAACAATCAAATAATGCCATCAAAATTAAAATTGACACTGGCGCCAAATGCAATGTCATGTCACGTGGACACCGTATAAACCTCAAGACACCTATTGCCTCTTCTCACACATTGGGGTCGATTCAATTCGGCCATGTTAGTCTAGGATTAACGCAACGTTAGTACGATTACCTTTAATACAGTCATTTTAACCCAGATTTTTATTCGCAGCCCAGAGAAGTGAGAGCAAAAATCAGCATTACAATTACCGTACTAACGGTAATACTGGGCACTTTTCACTCCACAGGCGTTCCGCTACAGTTTCATATGGTGGATAGTAATGTCAAACCTTTGCTAGGTCTGCCGGACAGTATAAAACTGGGGTTAATAATGTTAAGCGCTAACATGCATGTGCTGCAACAGGATATTCCAGAATTAAGAGACTTTGCTGATGTGTTCGATTGCATAACCATTGGAAAACTCCCTATCACATGCGTCTTTATGAGACTGTTACTCCTACAGTATGTGCTCCCAGAAGGGTACCTTTGGCCATGAAAGATAACGTGATAGCAGAAATAATTCGTATGACTTTATTAGGTGTCATTATACCAAATGCCAAAAAACCGATCACTCTCCATGAGGTACCTGACCTCCCTTGGTCTATTGTTGCCGCAGATCTTTTTGTGTGGAGGGGGAAAGAGCACTATTTGTTAGTGGACTCATATTCTGGTTGGTTTGAGATAGACTATCTTCCTAAACTGATGAGTGCCACAGTCATTAACAAAATGAGAAGACACTTCTCTACCCATGGTATACCACACAAGCTGCTCAATGATAACGCCAAGTAGTTCACTGTGTGTGAGTGGACTCATATTCTGGTTGGTTCGAGATAGACTATCTTCCTAAACTGAAGAGTCCACAGTCATTAACAAAATGAAATGACACTTCTCTACCCATGGTATACCATGCAAGATGCTCAATGATAATGCCAAGTAGTTCATGAGTGGTGAGTTCCAGTACTTCACCAATGAATGGTACATCTCACTTGTTACTAACAGTCCATACTATCCACAATCTAATGGACTAGTTAAAAGGGCAGTATGTTCTGCAAAGCACCTCTTAGACAAATGCTACAGAGAGAGTTCAGACGCTCCTTAATTTGAGATGAGCTGCCTTCTCCTTCTCAACGCCTTCTGTGCAGACGCACTCACACTATCATTCCTACCACCAAAGCCAAGCTTACATCAAACATTAAGACCAATATGCAGAGTGCTCTGGACAAGTCCAGGTTAAGCCTCAAAGGCAATAATGACAAAACCTCTCATCAGCTGAGACTGTTGTCCCCAGGGTAGTCCGTCTGCATCCAGACCCCGGTCGGGTTTGACATAGTCAAACTGTGCAAGGATCCTCAGTTCAACTGTAAGCCAGCACCCCCACCCCACGGAATACTGAATGAGGGGTCAGAACACCTATCAATGTGGACAATGGGTCCTCTAAAGAAGCATTTATTGCAATGCAGGACAATCAATAATAATCACATCACTACCTCCTTTCTTCATCACGAGGTCTGATAGAATCTCCAAACCTAATACTAAATTCCAGGACTTTGTTATGTAACTTTCAGTATTACCAGTTCATGTCTATTTTCATTTGCATACTGTTCCCATATCCAACATCTGTCACACTGTCTTGCACCCCCACACCTGTTGATTGTTACTTTGTTCTAAAAAAAGAAGGATGTAGATATATGTTATTTGTAGTTAGCAGAAGTGACATCACTGCCGTCCACTTGCTATTCAGGAAGTGCTGGCTGACAGGAAATACCTGGCAGCCATCTTCAGTTCTCAGTATATACCACACAGAGACATGTTCTCACAGTTCTCCAGCCTCTTCTTCTTGATTTGAACGCAGACAATCTTATAATAATGTTGATGATTATAATAAATTATGTTTCAAATTCCCAAACATATCAATAAAGATACTTTATATCTCCAGGCAAAAAGTTATATAGATAAAATTCTATGCAACATAAATCCTATATATGGT
This sequence comes from Mixophyes fleayi, assembly GCF_038048845.1. Lineage (NCBI taxonomy): Eukaryota > Metazoa > Chordata > Amphibia > Anura > Limnodynastidae > Mixophyes > Mixophyes fleayi. The sequence goes on from NC_134406.1 coordinate 189,656,817, forward strand.
ATATTGGAACATAGAAAACTAAATACCCTACTATCTTCCATAATATACTTACACACCAGATATGCAATAGACCTAAAAATTACCAAAATTGGAATGATAAAATGGAAAGAGTCTTTCCTACACCTAGGTCTTAAAAATATATTCAATGTCCATGTAACAATAGATGTCTAGCTGGTACAAGGAAATTAACTTTAAAATACTAAATAGAACGCCTCACACCAAAATTGAGATTTACCATTGTTGCAGCACTAGACACTAGAACTTTTGCAATGTTTATGGTTATGCCACAAAATTTCAAGAATTCTGGGGAACTATACAGGACTATGTAACTTCAACACTAAAAATATAATTTACTGGGAATGTTATTGGGCAATCTGGAACATTTATATAAAAGAAATGAATCAGCAATTGACTTGGGCATTTAAAAAAAATGCTATTAACATTAGCAGCTGCTTCAAAAGAAAAAAAAAGTTTTCACAAAGGATTCTGCCAGATATGAGAAGACTAAATATGGTAGTTAGTAGGATATCATATCTATTTCATATGGATTGGACAGAAGCGAGCAATAACAAGGAAAAATTAACAGGAAAATGATTTAATACTTGGTTACCTTTTATAAACATGCTATCAATATACAGAAAAGATCTCCTCATAAAAGTTTTTCAGCTTACATCATTTTATAATTTGGATTTACTGTCTGGCAGAAATCATCTATAATTCTTTGATTGGGGTATTACTACAACATGAATGGTTTCACTTATAGGTTTTTGTTTTTTATAAAAGATTGTGGTTATATGTCTCAAAGCAAACTTATACAGAACAGCAGATTAGAACATTGCTATTTACCAAATTTACTAAGTACGCTATAATTGAATTATTGTTACAAATGTATCTCATATTTCTGTTTGATGTGTAAAGTAATGTTAATTTTACATTCTGTTTCAGGCGCGCATGCAGGGGGGGTTCCAGTTGTCTGGAAATCCTGTCCCCCTGGTGACCCAAAGCACGGTGACTTAGTGGTTAGCACTACTGCCTCCCAGCACTGGGGTCATGAGTTTGATTCCTGACCATGTCCTTATCTGTGTGGAGTTTGTATGTTCTCCCCATTTTTGCATGGGTTTCCTCCCACACTCCAAAAACATACTGGTAGGTTAATTGGCTGCTATTAAATTGCCCTTAGTCTCTCTTGGTCTGTGTGTGTATAAATTAGGGGATTTAGATTGTAAGCTCCAATGAGGCAGGGACTGATGTGATTGATCGCTGCAGAATTAGTGGCGCTATATAAATAAATAGATAATGATGATGAAAGCTTGATTTTCCCATCTAACAGACAGTTCTGCACCCAGCGCAGTACTGACTCTTTGATAAGCAGACCAACTGCTTCTCTTTCAGGGCTGATAGGCGGCGATTGTCCCTCCTAACCCAGAGCCTGGCTCCCTCCTCCTCACTGAATGAGTGTTGGGAGTGAGGTCATCATCACGTCCTGATGCTGTCAGTGAGGAGCTGTGGCAAGAGAAACTGTAATGAGGGGAACAGAGGTGTGATGATGGGGACAGATGTGTAAGGAGGGGGGAACAGAGGTGTGGTGGGGGGGCAGAGGTTTGATGGTGGGGGACAGAAAATACATTCCTGCTGGACATTCCATGAAAGCACAAAACCTGTGCGGTGGAAGAGAAGGCCTGGCTCGTAATCTCCGTTCCAGTTCATCTGAAAGGTGTTCGATGGGGTTGAGATCAGGGCTCTGTGTGGGCCAGTCAAGTTCTTCCACACCAAACTCATCAAACCATGTCTTTGCAGTCCTTGCTTTGTGCAAGGACTACACTGTCATGTTGAAATAGAGAAGGGCCTTCCCAAAACTGTTGCCACAAAGTTGGAAGCATAGCATTGTCTAAAATTACTTGGTATGCCGAAGCATTATGATTGCCCTTCACTGTAGATAAGGGCCCTAGCCCAAACCCTGAAAAACAGCCCCATACCATTATCCCTCCTCCACCAAACCTCACAGTTGGCATAATGCAGTCAGGCAAGTAACGTTCTCCCGATATCCGCCAAACCCAGACTCGCCCAACTGACTGCCAAACAGAGAAGCATGATTCGTCACTCCACAGAACACGTTTCCACTGCTCCACAGTCCAGTATCGGTGTGCTTTACACCACTCCATCCAGCAATTGGCATTGGTCTTGGTAGTGTGAGGCTTGCATGCAGCTATTCGGCCATGTAAACCCATTCCATTAAGCTCCCGCCACTCAGTTTTTGTGCTTACATTAATGCCAGTGGAAGTTAGGTACTCTTCAGCTATGGAATCAGCAGAGTGTTCGCAACCTTTTAGCACCATGCGCCTTAGCAGTCGTTGAGCCCGCTCTATGATATTATGTGGTGTTCTGCTTCGTGGTTGAGTTGCTGTTGTTCCTAAATGCTTCCACTTTCTAATAATATCACTTAAAGTTGACCGTGGAATATCCTTTGACAGTTCCGGAACGTCCCTGAAGTCACCTTTCTATGGTCTTGTTACGATTTTGATGCCTTAGTCAGTATTAGCACAGGCTTACCTAGGGCGCGGAGTCTAACGGCCTTCCGGTCTTCACCAAGAACCACCGCAAGGTAGTGTGGGCTTAGCTGCCGAAGAACCGCAGGTCGCGGCCCCCAGATTAGCCTACTGACGTAAGGGAGAAAGTTCTAAGTGATGGCAGGCAGACAAGAAAATAGACAATGCGGTGCAAGTACAGGCACTAACCGTGAATTCCAGGCGTAGTAGGTCTGGAACAGTAACCGGTAGATGCATGGAGGCAATGGGTGCGTGGCAGGATCCAGAGAATAGTTGGTAACACAGCCGGGTCGGTACACAGAAGGTATCAGGTATACGGTGCCAGAGGGAGATCCAGAGAATAGTCGGTAACACAGCCGGGTCGGTACACAGAAGGTATCAGGTATACGGTGCCAGAGGGAGATCCAGAGAATAGTCGGTAACACAGCCGGGTCGGTACACAGAAGGTATCAGGTATACGGTGCCAGAGGGAGATCCAGAGAATAGTCGGTCACAGCCAGGTAGGTACACAGGAGTAGGAGGAATAGAGGGGTAAACAGGGAGCAGGATCACAGGAGTCAGGACACAGGAACTGTAGCCAGGAACAGGAAACACATTGCTCTGACACAGGCAGCGTGTCAGAGCAGGGAAGATATAGGAGTTTGAATTCCCCGCCCAGGAGTCACATGATCAGCAGCAGAGAGAAGCCGGAAGTGCGGCAGCGCTAACAGAAGCAGCGCTGAAGATATGGACACCGCTGTCAGCTCCCGCAGACAGCGCAGCGGAACGGGGACAAGGTAAGTTCCTAACAGTACCCCCCCCTTCAGGGGTGGCCTCCGGACAACCTATAAGGCTTTAGAGGGAACTTGGTATGGAATTTCTTCAACAAACTCGGAGCATGAAGGTCTCGTGCAGGAATCCAAGAACGCTCTTCAGGACCGTAACCTTTCCAGTCAACCAGGAACTGCAAGGAACCTCTGGAAATCCGAGAATCTAGAATCTCCTTCACCTCAAATTCCTGATCAGGTGCAGAAATAGCAGCAGGAGGTCTTCTTGAAGAGAAGAATTTGTTAACAACAAGTGGTTTGAGAAGGGAAATGTGGAAAATATTGGGAATCCTCAAGGTAGGGGGTAATTTTAATCTAAAGGCCACCGGATTAATGACCTCAATGATTTTGAAGGGACCGATAAATCGGGGAGCGAATTTCCTAGAAGGAACCAACAAGCGAAGATTCTTTGTAGACAACCACACTTTGTCACCAGGAGTGAGTAGTGGAGACGGTCTTCTTCTTTTGTCAAATGCTTTTTTACTGATGGCAGAGGTGTGAAGTAATTTGCATTTGATAAGATCCCACCTAGACGAGAAGTCCGATAGAAGGGAATCCACTGCAGGAACCCCAGAAGCGGTTAACTCTTTGAAGGGTGGAACTTTAGGATGAAATCCCTGAAGAGCAAAAAAGGGAGAAATGGAGGTAGAGTCGTGTGAATTATTATTGTGGGCGAATTCTGCCCAAGGTAATAAATCAACCCAATCATCATGTTTAGCTGAAATGAAACATCTGAGGAATTTCTCCAATTCTTGATTCGTCCTTTCCGTGAGACCATTACTTTGCGGATGATATGCAGAAGAGAAATTTAACTTAATTCCACAAAGACGAGAAAAGGCCCTCCAAAATCTTGCCACGAACTGAGTTCCTCGATCAGAAACGATAATATCTGGACAGCCATGTAGGCGGAAAATTTCTTTAATGAAGAGTTGAGCCAGAACAGGAGCAGAAGGGAGACCTTTTAATGCCACAAAATGAGCGGCTCGGGAAAGGCGATCGGTGACCACCCACACTACTGAGAACCCTCTGGAGGAGGGTAAATCTGTGATAAAATCCATGGAGAGATGACTCCAAGGTCGATCCGGAATTGGCAGAGGCTGCAGCAGACCGTATGGAGCTTGACGAGGAACTTTATTCTGAGCGCAAGTGGAACACGCCGTCACAAACTGTCGAACGTCCGAACGGATAGCCGGCTACCAATAACTACGGGAGATAAATTCCAAGGTCTTCTTTATACCGGCATGACCAGAAAAACGGGAGGCATGAGCCCATTTAAGGAGTTTAGTTTGGAGATGTGGAGGAACCAAAGTCTTCCCGTGAGGAATGATCAGCCGAGTAGGAGTAGTAGCCAAAATACATTCTGGATCTAGAATAGACCTAACACTCTCTTCTTCGGTATCCATAGAATCAAAGGAACGAGAGAGGGCATCAGCCTTCTTGTTCTTGGACCCTGGTCTGAAGGTAATGATCATATTGAATCGTGAAAAAAAAAACGACCATCTGGCCTGACGGGGATTGAGGCAGGATGCAGTTTGTAGATAAAGCAGGTTCTTGTGATCCGTAAAAATAGTAACAGGAAATCTGGCTCCCTCCAAATGATGTCCATTTGGACAATTTGATAGCAAGTAGTTCTCTGTCTCCAATGCCGTAGTTTTTTTCGGTGGATGAGAATTTACGAGAAAAGAAGCCACAGGGAGAAAACTTTCCAGTAGAATTCTTCTGAGACAAAATAGCTCCTACTCCAGTGGAGGATGCGTCAACTTCGAGAAAAAAGGGGAAGGAAGAATCTGGCTGTTGAAGAATAGGTGCCGATATGAAGGCTTCTTTAAGATATTTGAAGGCCTCTACCGCCTCTGGTGGCCAGGTCTTAGCGTTGGCAGATTTCTTGGTCAGGGAAGTGATGGGTGCAATAACAGATGAAAACCCTTTGATAAAGTGGCGGTAATAATTAGAGAACCCAATAAAACGCTGGATGGCCTTAAGTCCAACCGGTTGGGGCCAATCAGAAATCGCCTTTAATTTCTCAGGGTCCATATGTAATCCGGAGCCAGAAACCACGTGACCAAGAAAAGGAAGATGCGTTTTTTCAAAGACACACTTGTCCACATTACAGTACAGATGATGCGACCGAAGGCGTTGAAGAATCAAGGAGACATGATGGCGATGAGTAATAATATCAGGTGAAAAAATAAGAATGTCGTCTAGGTAGATGACCACAAATTGATACAGGAAATCCTGAAAAACTTCGTTAATAAAATTTTGAAAAATCGCAGGAGCGTTACAAAGTCCAAATGGCATGACAAGATACTCAAAATGCCCATCGTGCGTATTGAACGCCGTCTTCCATTCATCCCCTTGTTTAATACGGATAAGGATGTAGGCCCCTTTCAAATCCAGTTTAGAAAAGATTGAAGCTCCCTTGATCCTATCAAAGAGTTCAGAGATTAATGGTAAGGGGTACCTATTCTTTTTCGTTATGGCGTTGAGGCCACGGTAGTCTATGCAAGGACGCAATCCGCCGTCCTTCTTTTTTACGAAAAAGAAACCTGCTCCTGCTGGTGACGAGGATTTCCGGATAAAACCCCTGTTTAAATTCTCCTTAATATATAGGGACATGGCCTCTGATTCGGGTAGAGATAATGGAAATACCCGTCCTCTCGGTGGTATCTTATCCGGCAACAATTCAATGGAGCAATCCCAAGGTCTATGAGGGGGTAACTTGGAAGCCTCCTTTTCACAAAAGACATCAGAAAACGAATGATATTGAGGAGGAATACCGGAGGGTGTTGGGAGACAGCCCATAGCGGGTCTATGAATCCTGGGAAGACATCGGGAATGACACTCTGAACCCCATGCAAGAACTTCCGGTTTCTGCCAATCTAAAGTGGGGGAGTGAAGTCTGAGCCAAGGTAGGCCTAAGATCAACGGGTTGATAGCCTTTGGAATGACTAAGAAGGAGATTTCCTCAGTGTGCAAGGCTCCAATGCGTAGAGACATGTTAACAGTTCTGTTCTTAATGGATCCTCCAATGATACGACTGCCATCTATAGCTGTAATGGCAATAGGTGGATCTAAGGGTTGCCTAGGCAATGATAACCGCTCTACAATGTCAGCTCGTAAAAAGTTCCCCGCTGCACCGGAGTCAATAAGCGCTGGAAGAGACAATTGTTTATCAGTATATTGCAGAATAACTTGGATAGAAAAACTAGAATCCATAGGAGAGAGAATGTTCATACCTAACTTAGTCTCTCCGTCATCAGTTAGGTCCGATCGTTTCCCGGGCGCTTCCCACATTGACTCAGGACATGACCGGGTTCCCCGCAATAAAGGCATAAACGATTCTTGAACCGCCTCTCTCTTTCCTCCTGGGATAAACGTGCTCTTCCCAACTGCATAGGCTCTTCCTCCGGTGTAATAGGACTTTGGAAGCGAGGAGCCAAACGGAAAGTAGATCGACGGGAACTCTCTCTCTCCTGAGTGCGTTCACGGAAACGTATATCAATCTGGTTACAGAGAGAGATCAAAGCATCCAGGGTAGTGGGTAACTCTCGGGCTGCTAGCTCGTCCTTAATACGATCGGACAAGCCTTGCCAAAATGTGGCCACTAACGCTTCATTGTTCCAACGAAGTTCGGCCGCCATAGTGCGAAATTGAAGGGCATACTGGCCCAGAGTAAGGGTACCCTGGCGCAGACGGAGGAGTCCAGAAGCTGCACTGGAGACTCGTCCGGGTTCATCAAAGATGCGTCTGAAGGTTTCCAAGAAAGTGGCACAATTATGGAGAATGGGGTCATCATGTTCCCAGAGAGGAGAAGCCCAGGCAAGCGCTTGACCAGACAATAATGAAATAATATAAGCGACTTTAGTTTTCTGTGTGGGAAAGTTCCCGGGCAAAAGTTCGAATTGAATAGCACACTGGTTCAAGAAGCCTCGGCATTCCTTAGGATCCCCATTGAACTTGGGTGGGTTAGGTATGCGGAGTTGAGAGGTGGTGGGAGCAGATACAGCTGAACCGCTTGGAGCGGGGGCAGGCTGTGGGGCCGGAGCAGGTGGAGGATTAGGAGCTGCCACCTGAGCTGCTTGGAGCGCATCCAACCTGTTAGACAGAGTCTGCAGAATCTGTAATAACTGTTCTTGATTTTTCCCCTGTTCCTCAACCTGAGCCGCTAAGTTATCCAGTAGTACTCTCGCAGTGGGATTCCCTGTCGCTTCCATCAGTTAGATAAGGGTCAGAGCAAACTGTTACGATTTTGATGCCTTAGTCAGTATTAGCACAGGCTTACCTAGGGCGCGGAGTCTAACGGCCTAACACATTGCTCTGACACAGGCAGCGTGTCAGAGCAGGGAAGATATAGGAGTTTGAATTCCCCGCCCAGGAGTCACATGATCAGCAGCAGAGAGAAGCCGGAAGTGCGGCAGCGCTAACAGAAGCAGCGCTGAAGATATGGACACCGCTGTCAGCTCCCGCAGACAGCGCAGCGGAACGGGGACAAGGTAAGTTCCTAACAGGTCTTCATCATGGATCTTCCATTATCCAAAGGGTACTCAGCAGTCTGGGTGGTTAATGACCGTCTCTCTCGAGCGGCCCACTTTATTCCTTTGAAAGGCTTACCCTCCACTTCTGTTCTAGCTCAACTGTTTCTAGAAAGATCTTCCATTTACATGGATGGCCGGATGAGATAGTTTCTGATTGAGGTACAAAGTTTGTAGTGAAATTCTGGAGGGCCTTTTTCATCTTTTGCATAAGCGGAGGGTAAGCCTTTCAAAGGAATAAAGTGGGGCACTCGAGAGAGACGGTCAGTAACCACCCATACTGCTGAGTACCCTTTGGATAATGGGATATCCTTGATGAAGTCCATAGAAAGGTGACTTCAGGGACGTTTCCGGAACTGGGAAAGGATGAAGATACCCATAAGAGGTGTTGTCTGGGAATTTTATTTTGAGCGCAAATATTGCAGGTAGAGACAAATTGATGAACATCAGAGTATAGAGGTGGCCACCAGTAACTTCGTGTGATTAAGTCTTTGGTTTTTTTTATTCCAGCATGACCGGAAAAGCGAGAAGTGTGCGCCGATTTGAGAAGTTTTCCATGGAGGTGTGCTGGTATGAACATTTCGCCTCTAGGAACCGCTAAGTTAGTGGGAGAAGTAGCCAAAATACATTCGGTATCCAGGATAGGTTTTAGCTTGTCTGGTTCCCCCAGGTCAGCAGAGTCAAAGGAACCAGAGAGCGCATCAGCCTTCTTGTTCTTAGAACCAGGTCTGAAGGTTATACAGATATTAAATCGTGAAAAGAATAAAGACCACCTGGCCTGACGAGAATTCAAACACGTAGCAGTCTGTAAACAGGGGCGGATCTAGAGAATTCTTCTACCCGGGGCGATTTAGGCCCCGCCCCCTATTTCACATCTGAGGCTGCCGGCGGCTGCATACTATGTGCAGGTCCGTTCAGCAGTGACAGGTAGGGACAGTGTGCTGCCCGGATGCTCTGATTGTGTTTAAAATCATGCATTTGTGCTTGTCATAACACTTACTCCACGGAGTTAAATCCTGAGAATCAACAGCCAATAGCAGCCAGGGGAGTGTTCTGTTTTTTTCTCTATATAATCTTCCAGCCCCTGGGAGTGACCTTCTTCTGAGCATCGGGATACCGCACACACCACCCGGCATTGAGCTATTGTTTTTTGACTAACCTCTTTCTTCCCATACAGATGACTCACGGATTGTTAGAAGAGCAGAGCAGTCAGCAGTCATAGCAGATGGTGTTGGTAATTTGTAGTCACTAGAGATGCTCAGGATCAGTTCCCTGAGAACCGAACACACCCGAACTTAGCAGATCCGAGTATCGAGCCAAGCTGGCTCAGTACTTTCACGCGCTCACGGAATTGAAAATGAGGCAAAACATTGTTACGTTGCCAGATCTCGCAAGTTTTGAATTCTATAAGTACCGCCCTCCATGGCGATCCAGCGCCATTTCACATAGGGACACAGAAGGGGTAGTACAGTTCTTGGCAGTCTCTAGTGCAGTTGGGCAGCGTCATAGGTAGAAAACAAAGAGGAGGCGTAGCAGTGTTCTTCAAAATCTCCAGTGACATTCAGGAGAGCTCTATTGCTCCATTGCTAATTGTCATTGCTGAAATAGAAATAATAGGCCTGGCAGGCTTAGTCTTCTAAATCTGCAGTCACATTGTACTGTGTTATGTAGGTAACACACAAAGAGGAGAGCTCCATTGTTCCATTGCTAATTGTCATTGCTGAAATACAAATAAAAGGTCTGGCGGGCTTGGTCTTCTAAATCCGTAGTCACATTGTACTGTGTTATATAGGTAGCATACAAAGAGGAGAGCTCCATTGCTCCATTGCTAATTGTCATTGCTGAAATAGAAATAATAGGGCTGGCAGCGTTGTTCTTAATCTGCAGTCACATTGTACTGTGTTATCAAAATGGATTCACAGCAGTTCACAGAAGACCAGGAGCGCCAAGCAGCTGCTGGCACCAGTCATGAAGATAGTAATCCCTCTACGTCATCTGCTAAAGCCTATGTTAAAGTGCATAGTGTTTTTAAGTCAGGCAAACAAAAATGTAAAAAAAACACCTTTTATCTTGGTCAAGATAAAAAGACCTGTAATCCAGGCAAAGTTATCTGCAGAAAAAAAATAAAATTGCCAACATGCCATTCTACACATGCAGTGGCAGGGAAAGAATGAGGCCTTCGTCTTTCTCTATGAGTGCTAGTTCTACAACTGTCACTGAGGCATCTTCTTGTAAGGTCAGTCATGACCAAGCAAAACCTTGTCATTCGGACTTCAAAAGTGGTGTCTAAATACTTTCACGTGTAAAAGCCGAGCTGGAAGAAAACAGTAAGGAAATAAAGGAAAATGTATGTTCAGATTCTGAAATGACACAAATCCCTGAGGAGAGTCTATCCATGAGTGCTATGTGTAATCCTGACCTTTCTGATGGTGTACCCATAAAGATGACCCCTTTCAACATTTCTGCAGATGTGTGCATGAACAGCCCAAGTGTAGCCGGTGATACACAAATTGAGGATGCCACTTTGGAATTGCAACAGGATGAGAGGACTATGTGTGTAACTGACGAGGGCGCTAATGAGGATGTTGATGTGGATGATGTTGTTTGTGTAAGTCCTGCACCAGTGGAAGTAGTTCTTGCACGTGATATAAAGAAGGCCATTGTCATGCCTGGGCATAAGACCAAACAATCCACCTCTTATGTGTGGAATTATTTTTACCCAAATCCTAACAACAGTTGTCTAGCTATTTGTAGTGTTTGTAAAGCCACAGTCAGTAGAGTTAGGAACCTTAACCATCTAGGAACCTCATCCATGTTACGCCATTTGAAGCGAGTTCATGGCAAGCTGTAGGGAAAATTGGAAACTTATGCTAAAAAAATAACAACAAGCAGTCCATCATAGGCTAGGTCCCTTCTCTCAGCTAGATCTCGACGTCTGTAATCTACACCCACACCACCGTCCTCATCAATAGCCTAAGTAGTGATTGGAGTTAGTCCTGTATCCAAGTTGCTAAAACTAGATGACTCCTCCACTATCCATGATTCCTCAGAAGAATTCTTGAGCTCCTGGGGGTGAATCTTCATCCCAGAAACAATTGACTGTTAAACAATCCTTTGCAAGAGGAAGCAAGTATGAAAGCTGTCACCCAGTCGCAAAGCGATCACAGACGCCATATTGACTATGCTAGTATTAGATCTGCGTCCAATATCCACTATTAATGCAGTTGGTTTTAGACAGTTACTTGAGGTCGTGTCCCCATTACCAAATTCCATCACGACACCATTTTACTAGAAAAGCTATTCCTCACCTCTACCACAAATTGCCATTCTACCCACTTAACCACAGATATGTAGACAAGCAGAACTGGGCAAACTAAAGATTATATGACTGTTACAGCCCACTGGGTTGATGATTCACCTTCACCAGCAGGAACAGCAGCAGCATGTATCCAAGTACGTCACATTTTTCAGAGGCAGGCTACTCTGTGTATCACTGGCTTCACTAAGAGGCATACAGCTGACAATCTGTTACAAAAACTAAGCAATGTCATTGCAACATGGCTTATCCCGCTTGGACTCTCCTCAGGATATGTTATTTCTGATACTATCATCAATAATGTGAGAGCATTACAGCTGGGTGAATTCCATCACATTCCCTGTTTTGCTCACACAGTGAAGTTGGTGGTGCAGAGCTTTTTAAAAAATGATAGGGACGTGCAGGAGCTGCTGTCTGTGGCCTGTAAAATATCTGAACATTTCCGGCATTCGGCAACAGCATGTAGGAGATTGCAGCAGCTGCAAGAGCAATTTAATTTGCCCTGCCACCAACTGAAGCAAGAGGTGGTGACAAGGTGGAATTCCACCCTGTATATGCTTCTGCGGATGGAGGAGCAGCGAAAAGCCATCCACGCTTACTCCACAAGCCATGACATTGGGAAAGGAGGGGGGGTGTTTTACTCAAGCACAGTGGAGAATACATTCTGTGTTGTGCAAAGTGCTGAAACCATTCGAAGTAGTCACCTGTGAAGTGAGTTCAGACACTTGAGTCAAGTGATTCCCTTAGTTAGACTTTTGGAAAAGCAGCTTGAGAAACTGAAGGAGGAGATTAAATAAAGCAATTACGCTAAGTATGTCGGACTTGTAGATTAAGTACTTTATTCGCTTCACCAGCATCCAAGAGTTATCAAAATCTTGAAATCAGATCACTACATTTTGGCGACTGTGCTTGATCCTAGGTGTAAGAGCTATGTCTTCTTTTTGTTTCCAACTGACCCAGATCTGAAGAGATGCAAGGAGCCCCTGGTGAGCGAGATGACAGCTCAAGTGTTACGTGACAGGACGGCGTCTCTTCATTCAGTTTCTCAGTCAACTGTTGCTAGGAAAAAACTTAGCTTTTCCCAAGAGACCCAGGGAGGATGCAGATGACTCAGCACAACATTTTGACATCTGGTCTGGTCTAAAAGAATTGACCAAAAAACGTGACACCTCTGCCGTAACGCCACCTGATCCTACTTTCAACATCCAAAGGATGGTAGAGGATTATTTTAATGACAGCATAGAAATAGACACATTAGACAGTCCCTTTAACTACTGGGACTAAAAAAAGGGAATTTGGAGACCCATGTACCAACTCGCTTTGCACTACCTAAGCTGCCCACCCTCCAGTGTGTGCTCAGAAAGAGTTTTCAGCACAGCCAGCAACCTTGTTAGCGATCAGCGTAGGAGGCTACTTCCCGAATATGTGTAAAAGATGATGTTCATAAACATGAACTTCAATTTCCATGAGGAAGGCCTTTACCTCCAATAACATCAAAATACTGATACTTCTGTAATGGTGGATTCCAGCGGTGATGAATTAATAATGTGTGAGTATGATGTACAAACTGTTGAAGGTGAGGATGAGGCTGAGGATGATGACAACAACATCTTGCCACAGTAGAGTTCATAAACAGCACTGTTACTTTAGGTGCCATAAGCCCATTGTTACCTTGTTTTGTGGGGGCCCAAACAAACCAAGCACATCAGCCTCAAAAGTGGCACTCCTTGTCGCTGAAGTGCTTGGTTTGTTAAAGATTGCTAACATACATTTCTTTTTTTTAAATAGTTTTTGTGTCATATGCTGAATATAGACAGTATATTGTTGTATACAGATAACCGTCACCTTCATCTGATCCTGAAATGTGCACAAATGACTTCAGTTCTGTCCATGTGATACGTGGAATCTCTTCTACCGCAGTCTCTGAATTTAAAATATATGTTTACATTTGGCGGACCTTTTATTTTTAAAATGTTAATTATTTCGTTTTAAATTAACCTTTTCTTCTTTTTTCTGGTACATTGAAAAATCCGGAAAGCGAGGATTCCAGCAATCGCTTGCGTTGAATGTCCTTTTCCGCATGTTTTGTGGAAGCTAATGGATTATATAGATATATTAACTATATTTTCGCAACAAAATATATATAAAATAATTTTGCTTTAGGCTTATCATACATACCTGTAGTTGGCACAGCGGAATCCTTTCTTTCAGATGGGGGCCTGTCTTTATGTTTTGTAACTAGAAAACCAAAACAAGAGTAGAACATTATATATTTTAGGAAGGTTTCACATAGAGATATTAGGGAAAATTACCTTTTTATATTTTCATTTACAAGTACAATTGTAAAACATAAATATGTTACCCTTCTAGAACTATGTACACTAACAATATATTTGAATACTACAACTTTGACACTAAACTTTTCATGATCTTGTTCATTATCACCCAAAAGCTGTCCAGTTATGAACATTATGTAAATAAACAAAAGGTAAAATAACATTTTTTATTGTCTTTCTTAAATGTTTGTTTACAATATATTAAGACCTTCCTCTGCATATTTTTGGGAAATATGCTGACACCCTTTTTAACATTTGCTACAAGCACAATAAAAACACTCTGACATATACAGTAGATATTTCTAAAAAATATACTCTGTAAACTTTTAATACAGTAATACAGCTCAATGAATTGTACATTCTGGGTTAATGACAATTATCTAAGCAATGATAAACATACATTAAGAGTGTAATATGAGGACTTCCTTTAAGGAAACCAAGCTTTGTCACAATGAGGAACATGTTTACATAACTGACAGTGACACTAATGTTTAACCAAATTTTCGTGTTTAGAAATGTAATGTTGTGAATGTCTTTATACACCAACCTCCTTCTTTGTAGGCCTTCATTGTCAGTACCCTTGGAGGGCATGATCCTGATTTTTCGCCTGTGTATAAAAATCATATTATACTTAGATTAAGTTAGTACTGCATACGCAAAAACCATTACACTTATATATATATAACAAACCACCCCTGTCTAGCTTATATAACCAAGCACATCTATGTAAAACATACACACACATGCATATGTACACACAGGGGCTGGCTGGCAGACTTTAGCCCGGGGAGCAAGCACAGAGCACTGGCCCATAAGTAGCAGTCCATCTTTAAAGGGTGGTTTTTGGTAGAATATATATTTATCAATATAAAAGAAGCTATTTTAGTGTTGCTTAATCCAGCGATACTTTATTACTATAAATGATAAATTTAATATAAAATGAAATATTTTACATACCTGACTAATTATAATGGGATTTGTCAAAATGCAAAAAGCCTGTTTGCTTTAAAAACCTGATGTTTTTGCCAGCAAAAGGGCTTTTCCTTGCATTTTCCTGGCCCAGAGCTGGATTAAGGCTCTGGGATAACCCCTATGATGTAACATGGTAATCATTTTAGACAAGTATACAGGCAATACTGTATGCACTTCTGTTAGCTGCACACAGTTTTGCCTTCACGAGCAGTACACGGTGAAGCGGGACATACCTCCCAACTGTCCTAAGTGAAGCAGTCACCCAAATTTGGGACTGTCCCACCAGATTCCGGACAGTTGGCAGACAGTCCTGCTCTCTCCTACCTGTTTTCGTCACTTTCACCACTTGTGGCTGCTGGTTACTTTAGCTCTTTTGCTGGTTGTCTTGATCCTGGAATATTGGATGCCCTATTTGGAAACAAAATGGGTACATAAAATTTAGAAAACTCCAACCAGGCCCAGTTTTAAATCAATCGCACCCAAGTTTTATAATTAGGCCTTTTTTCAGTCGGCGGGGAGAAACCCTCCCATGACAATCCTCCGTGCGCCCCTGATAGTCTACCAAAAAAACTTATTACCATGTGTGCACCTGTCTCAGGATGTCCTGTTGACTTCTTCTTAGATGGACGCTTTGAAGTTGGCTCTACAATAACATAGAATAGTAGGTTAATTTGCTATTATTTTTTTTATTTTTTTGTAAATGTTTTACAAACACATCATATACATCTACATATATACATACCTTCTAATGTAATGTGGAAGGGTCCTCAGTGTTGTCAGCATCTTCAACACCTTCCACAAGTACATGATCCAGGATCTCACCCCAGTCTTTCATGATGATCTTTGCAGGTTTGTCACCACTAGTTTCTTTTGCATGCCTCTTGGACGCAGCCATCGTCTTCTATAACTTCTAATTAACCAAGTAAGAGTTAGTTTTTTTCTTCAAGAAACTATAATAAAAAAAAATTGGTCAAAGTAAGATACAACTGTTATATCTATCTAATCTTTTACTATACCAAATCAACTAAAGAAAACTAGCATACAACACTATTGCAAACAATTCTCCTAAGTCAATTTAAACAAATATTTTTCTGTAACTATGCAATATATTGAATTATGCAATCAAAAAAAATATATAGTGTGGTGTAATGTAGTATAGTGTAGTATTAGTAGTGTACTATGTAAAATGTGTTTGGAGTAGTGTGTTACAAAGGGTATAAGTAAAGCAAAAAATATGAAAATGTACAGTAAAATGTGCAATTAAATCAGCAGTGAACATAGTAGAAATAAGCAGTTAAAATAGCAATCCAAAAATAGGAATCCAGTTGATTTATAATCATCAATAACCAGAGGGTCACAGGGATCAGCCCACAGCATCAAAATTCCTGCAAAATGGTAGTTTGCAAAGGATGGCTAAATGTTTTTATAGAAATGTGGACGGGTAATCGCGAGTGCGGGGAACCAGAAACAACCTTGATTCGCAGAACCACTGTATTATACAACAAGGGGGCGGGTTCTGTTTTGCGATTGAATATCGTCATTTCCTGCACTTAGAATAGTCGCGGATCTGCGCATTAGTGTTAAGATACGCTAATACGCGGACAATTGAATAAAAATTGTTACTTTTATTTTAACTGTGAAACTAAATAACAAGTTAAAACTAAAATAATTAAAAATTCAAAATGCATGTGTGTGTGTGTGGTGTGTGTGTGTGTAAATTAGCTTAGAAAACAAACGTTTGCAAGGCCATTATCTATGTGTTTATAATAATGTATCTGTATACTGAGAATAAACATGCAGTGAAGTGATAATGTTGATAAATGAGGGGAACTGATCAGTCAGTGGTACACAAGGACCTTTGACCTGCTGGATCCCCTCTTCTGTATCCTGTGTTTGAACAGCAGTGACACTATGCCCAGACAGAATAAGTCAGCTTTTGTCACTGAACTTGCAAGCATGTGTTAAGTAATATATGTAATCTGTGTCATTAATGTACTAACTAACCCTATTTGTTTTCATTTGATGATGCAATGTCAAAGGCAAAGGGTTTTTTATACATATTTATTTGTTTTGCTTTCTGACTTTCTTTCCTGTCTGCTCTCAATGCCTTCCCTTCTCCCTCCATTGAAATGACGGAATCCCCAGTCTGTTTTCTCCTGTTTAATGCCGTTGCCTGGATCACCATGGCACTGGTCCAATTCACAGGGAGTTTTCAGTATAGTCTGCAAGATTTGTCCGCTGCCTTCTTCTCCTCTGTCCTATGCTTTCCCATCATTTTCCTGCAACCAAACTCGCTCTTTATGCAATGAGCAGATCATCACGCACATATATTCCCCCTCCTTTTCTCTTCTCGGATTCTCCCCAGAAGTTGTTTTTAATTTTCAAACCTCCACCGTCGGTGTAACATTGTGGAATAACTGCTAAGTCATTTTTTTGGTAGTTACTTTTCTCTGCATATGTCATCTGAAATAGTAATCCTTAGTAAACATGGACCTCAATTTTTTGCTAGTATTTATGCAGCTGTTTGTGTACTGAAAAACCCCCATTACAAACATTAAAAACATTTCGTTTAGCAGCTATGATAGAGACTGCAGTTGTGATGCAGGGTTTAGATGTATTGCTGTCAGCGCTAGTAAATTCACTCCAAGGATAATACTGCTGCCACCGTGTAACTTTAAATCATGGTAACAGTCAGCTAGTAGTAGTGTATATGAGTCTTCAGTGGGCTTGTCACAGAAGTCATGCGTGCAGATTAAGTACATCAAGGACATTTTGGAAAGTTAGCCAACCACAGCTTTTTGGTTAGTGTGATAGTAATTAAAAAGAACAGGAAGACTCAGAAGAGGACTTAGAAGACTTAGTTGTTCATATGTGAAAATTAAGAAAATCCTGATAATAAAACCTTCAACATTATTGCCATTTTAGATGGTCAGCTGTATTGTAGTTCTGATACCAGGAGCTTATGTAGTTGGAGCTTGATGGCACAATACATAAGCACCCTAAGCCCTGCCGAATCCACTATAACTATGGGGCCTCATTTCCAGAATGCAAAATAGCTGAGGCACGGTACAAAATCCTCTGTGATGGTGCCATGCTCCTCTATTTTAACAAGTGCATTGGTTTGTTGAGCAACATGACAGTGTTTGCACCAGCTGATGGTATGAGATGGGCAGAGTTAGAGCATTCTCTGCAATCTAGGGTCAAGGAACATCGTGGAGCATTACAACCCTATGCATTTAAGAAAGTGAGAAAAGCCCTAAATTAGGCGAAAACTGGAGTAAAAACACAAATACCTACAGAGCCAGAGGCAACAGATGAAGGAGGGAGTACAAGTGGTGCAGAATGCCCAGCACTCCCTCCTCTTCCTCAGATTGGTTGAGCTGTATGTCCTCCATGCAGTGTGCACAAGTCACGTGATGCAGAAGCCAGATGCTTCCTTTCAGTCTTATTCTCTGCTTTATAACAAAGAAGAGCTAAATCGGAGGCTGGGGGCTGCAGCTGAAGGCTTGCTGAGCCACTGATGACCTTGGGGCCATCTGTTGCCACCACTAATTTGGACAATTTAATTTCTGGACAATAAGATCTATCAATAATTTAAGCACACACTGATCAATCCCATTTTTTAGCCATCCAATTGTCAGACGCCGTCCCCGTGCCTCCTTGCTGGCCGGGGATGGACGTCTTCCTTCCCCGCTGAATCGCCCCGTTGCTAGGCAATGGGACGCTCCTTATGGCCGTCATCGCGCCCTGACTTTCTGTCTGCGGTCAGCGCTTCTGACCGCCGCACCACTGCTCACCAATGATTGCTGACTTCCTGCTATTTATTGCTGGCTCCGGCACCATTAGGGTGCCAGAGCAACTAGTTTACTAGCCTCCAGCACTCCTATGTTCCATAGTCTCCTATTTGATATCCTATGTACCGACCCGGCTTTCCCTGACCTTGTTTTGGATACCCCTCTGGATTTATACTGTATTCTCTGGTTTGACCCTTGGCTTTCTGACTCCTCTCTGTTTCCTGATTTGAAACTTCATTTGCCCGCACAGTTCCTGACCCCAGCCTGTACGACCACGATTCTCATCCCCATCTCGTGTATAGCTTCCTGGGAGGGCCGCGACCTGCATGTCGTTTTCCGCAAAACCCAAACTCCCTTGCAGGGTTCCCTGGTGAAGACCAGCAGTGTGTTAGACTCCGCGCCTCCTGGTGTAGCAGTGCCAATATTCGCAGGTAGCCGCATTCCTATATCATGACAGTTTGCTCTAGCTATGACTTCTAAAATGCCAGGTGAACCGTTGGCCCAGGATTTACTTCTCCATCTTGTTCACAGAGTTGAGAAACAGGAATCCAAACAGGCGCAGTTGCTCCAATGCATCCAAGGAATCGCTGCACGGCTTGAGTCCCTTCAAGCTTCTGTGACCGCCTTCCAAGCCATACCAGTGACCACCTCCGGAGCCGCGGCCACGTCCTCTTCTTCCATTGTGGTATCCACCTCTTCCCTCCCCCTGCCGGACAAGTTTGATGGGGAACCTAAGAAATACAGAGAATTTCTAAACCAGTGCTTAATACACTTCGAATGTAACCCTGCATCCTTTCCCTCTGAATGAGTAACGGTGGCCTTCATCATTTCTCTCTTGTCCGGACAAACACTTGCCTAGGCCTCTCCCCTGTGGGAGCGGAACGACCCTCTCCTATTGAAAGTTTCTTCCTTCATTGAGGCATTTCGGAGAGTCTTTGATGAACCCGGCCAGGTATCTTCAGCCGCCTCTAGTCTTCTGAACCTTCACCAGGGGTCTCTGACAGTCGGTCAGTACACGATTCAATTGCGCACTCTCTCCTCCAAGCTTAAATGGAACCGTGAGGCGTTGGTGGCGACATTCTGGCAAGACCTGGCGGACCGCGTCAATTCCAAATTAGTTTCACGTGAACTTCCTGCAGATCTAGATTCTCTTATTTCCCTGTGTAACCAGATTGTTCTGCGCTTTCGGGAGCAAAATCAAGAACGTTCCTCTACCAGTTGGGTCTCTCCACGCCGCTCTCCTCTCTTCCAGAACCCTGGAACCTCGGAGGAACCCATGCAGATTGGCCGCTCTCGGTTATCCCCTGAAGAACGTCAGAGACGTTTCAAACAAAATCTTTGCCTGTACTGTGGGAAACCTGGTCATGTCCTGTCCACCTGCATCAAGAGACCAGGAAACACCTCCTCCTAGTTGGTGACAAGGAGGCCAACTTAGGAGTTAAGTTTACCACTACCTATACCAATTCTAGTTCTGATTTTCTTATGCCCATCTCTCTGGATACTCTTGTCGGCCCCTATGAGACCTCAGCCTTTGTGGATTCCGGCTCTGCCGGGAATTTCATCTCTGCCACATTGGCATCGCAACTCCAATTATCAACTCGGAAATTGCCTCAACCGCTCTTCTCACCGCTGTGGATGGGAATCGAATTTCTAACGGTTCTCTTTTCCGCATCTCCTCTGCAATTTGACTGACGGTAGGGGTGCTACATTGAGAGGATATTGAGTTCCTGTTACTTCCTCGATCTGTGAATTCCGTTATTCTAGGATTACTTTGGCTCAAGCTTCATTCACCCAAGTACGATTGGAATCGTGCCATGGTTACCTCATGGAGCACCCGATGCTTCGAATCTTGTCTTTCAGGAGTAAAACCCAGACAACCCACTGTGCCATGTCGCCTGTTGTCTCCTCAGATCAACCTGCCTTCCTCCTACATCTCTTTTCAAGACGTGTTCTGCAAGACCGTGGCCGAGAACCTTCCTCCTCACCGCCTCTAGGACTGCGCCATAGAGTTACTACCGGACAAACCGCTTCCTAAAGGCAGAATATACCCGTTATCACTTCCTTAGAATTTGGCAATGTCCACTTACATGTGTGTGTTCGAAGTTCTACAGATTGATCCAGAAAAATTATCCGCTATACTCAATTGGCCGTTAGAATTACACAAATATCAACTTTAAATTTCAGTGTACAAATAATCTATCAAGTATTTGTGTGCTACATGAAAAAAACAGTCAGTATTTAACTTATGTGCAAAACAGAATACTAATTTGCACCCCTTGCATTGTAACATGGTTTTGTCCAGGAGACTGAAATAAGAAGTTTCTTAAGTTAAGATCCTTAATGAATCAGGCCCCTAGTTTTTACTGTATTCAATGATTTACCAGTCACACCTACATTAACAACACCAGTAAAGATTTTTTATCTGTAAGTCCAAATCTTAAGTACAAAAGGCGCCTTTTTGTACTGCGCATGCACAGTAAAAGTGTGTACATCTAAGTCTGTATGCAGACTTACCCAAACAGGACATGCTTGGATCAGTAGTGTAAAATGCTTCACTATACATTTAATTTTACCGATTAATCCAGACCCACCAAGTCATGTTTGTGGAATAGCCTTAATGCTGTCAGCACAGGGCTGATTTTTCCTAGCACTTGCCCACTGCATTTTCTTCTACCCACACTCCGTCTCCTCTCTATGAGGTCACTGACAGAGGTGTGGGGAAATGTTAATTGATTTTTATGACCTGGGTTGCTTCTTTTGTGTAAGACCAGTCCTAGTGAGGAAATCTAAAAACTATGAAATCTTTCCTCAGGAACATACCAACATATTACTATTATGACAAAAGTTGGTCCATGATTTAGGAATACATTTGATTACTATAGTTTCCTTATGGTCTAGCATTTAAGATTGACATATTTACTGTATATAGATGCCCTAATTATAAATGTATACAGAAACCTTCTCAAATATGAACAATAAAATAAATTGTTTCAATGTATTTCAAAGTGTGTTCGGCATCAGGAAAAGCTGTAAAGGGTCCCTGGTGTTTTGTATGGAGAGAGCAGGGAGGGCTCCATGCAAAAGGCAGAGTCTGGGTCTTCTGGTCTGCAGGCTCACAGCAATCTAATTAGGAGCTGCACCTGAGTGATGGCTGTAAAAGGCTGCAGCTCTCCCTCAATCTCTCTCTCATACCTGGAGAGAAGGTTAGTTGCCTCCTGAAAGACTCTGCTGTGGTGAGCAATGATCTGTGTTTGATTTGTTTGTAAGACATAAGGTCCTTCACACTTGAGAGAGGGTCTTTATGAAATGTGTAGTGAGTGCCGGAGAGGCAGGGTTTTTGTTTATGTTTTGTTTACTTTGATTATGCTAATAAAACTGGTTGAGACCAGTTAAACCGAAAACCCTGCATTCAAGTAACTTATTGCCGCTGTTCGTTATCATCTACCCCAAGAGATGGTACCTATTCACCTCACACAGTCACTTGTTCCATAAGTCTTATCTTACATGCTGTGGGGAGAGTCTATAAATGTAATCAACCACTTTATGACAGAAACCACTTTATGACAGAGAACAAAGTTCACAGGCTACAACAAATGGACAGGGTAAATGAACAGCATAGTTAGATTACCCCCTGTTTTGCTTGCACAGAGGGCATTCAGAAATTACACACAATTCAATCTTGAAATTTTAATGCCTGATCATGCCATAACCACATAAAATAGTATACCAAACTGAACAAACTATTTGTTAGCACCTCTTGTTGGTTAGAATATTATGTCATGATTTTGGGTTCACTTGTGTCCTTATTATATATTTAGCAATTTTGCTAAATATGTCTCAAATGTACAATATTCTAATGTCTATTGTTAGAGGAATTTAATTTATCTCAAGTTTAATGTTCAGTAAACTAAACTAAAGTAAATATATTCCTGATCAAGCCTATAAGCGAAATGCGTTGGTTATTGCATTCTTTGAGGACAATTTAAGAACTTCATTTATCTGCACTGCTGGATTTCAAGATCAAAACAATGAATGGTATTTTCTCACATTCAGCTGCATGCACAATGCACAGTACAAGTTTAGCCACGGACGCAACTACTCTTCACCAAAGCAACAACATCTGGCATCCTCATACACGTCGGTTACCAACAGAGGGGTTTAAGGAGAATGAAACACCAGTAACTCTGCAAGGGGTAAGTCTCTTTACCATCTTGTCCTGCTACCGTGATAATATAGTGGAATTGCCTTAATTTATTGACTCTATTTGACTTTTGGAGTAACGGGAAGTGTTTCCCCTACCTTTTGTGATCCTACCATTTTCATCAATTTCGGACTGACCCTACATTGTAGATTACTTTACAGGCTCCTACGCAAGAATAAACATACAACAAGTCAGGCGCTTAATGACTTAGACAATAATAATAAAATTAACAGTGTCTTATCAAGCTGCAGCTCTCTCAAACTGGTTCTGGAGCCTGAACAGAAGAATATATCAAGTAAAATAACACATACAAGAGAGAGCGCTAAGCTAGAAATTATTCACGTTTTAATAAATTGTATAAGTAACACATAAAATGTAATACAGTAAAAACTCTAATACATAATTGGTGGAGACAAAAAAGTCAAATCCTAAGTGCTATTAAAATTTAAATTCATATAGCCCACATAATCATGTATCAAAGGGCAAGCAAATATAATAATAAACATCCACAATTGTGACTCCTATAATTACCACTATTCCTGAGTTTCAAATAGAAAACACTCATGTGTTTAAAACGTCCATATAGCACAGCTGTGTGTGCATCTAATCACCTGCCAAAAAGGAAGCCAGAGGTATATGTCTGATTTCATACACTCTTGAAATATAACTCCCGTTTTACACAGCTCTGTGTAAAACCAATCACATACATTGGGACAAAATAAACAGATATTAAGAGAACGGATTGCAATAGTAAAGCTTCAGTCGGCATTTGACCGGCACCATATCAGCAGTCAGAAATAAAGAGCATTAGTTTTTCTTGCAGCAGCCCGGTGGTAAAGAAAAAAGCTAGGAGTAGCCAAAAGTAATAAAAAATATAATAACCCCGGGGTTAAACTTGCACCGATATCAACCAATCATCTGACGCGTTTCTCGGCTTGTAAAGAGCCGTTTCATCAGAGGCAAGAGTAATGATTTAATTAAGTGCACTGTTTTAAAGAGTAAGACCGGAGTCACATGATTCCATTCCTCCAATCTGCGGGCAGCCGGTCACATGATTTCCTGCTGCCAATGCAACATAGTCTTTATTCATCATAATAAGTCTCGCCAACCCACGTGATCTAAAAATGGTCCTTATGAGGTATTTAAGAAAAACAAAATAAATACATAAAATAATAACATAAATCGGTCTAATGTAAATGATCCCAAAAATAAATAACAAAGAAACAAAAAACATATATACTTCCCCATATAATCATTATAAAACTCACATTAAATATATACAAGGCAATCAATATAAATTAGAATAATATAGAAAGGCTCAATATCCTCAATATAAAATAGATCATTGCTAAAATAAATATTGACCAAATAGTCAATTAATATAGTCTAAATAACATCAAAACCAGATAAAAATGATTACAAAAAATTGATAAAAATAACAAATATTGGAATAATTGATAATATCAAAAATAAAAATAATATCCAATTACAAACAAAATCCTGTGCTATGTGACAGAAAAAAATAATAATTCAACATGCTACAAAGTAATCCAAGAAGCATCAAATGTTATTCAATTCTATAGAATCATTCAAACCGTTCGGTGCTAATGTTTTGAGCCTGAAAATTCAATAAGCCTCCTGTTTAGTTAATCAATTTAACCTATCTCCTCCCCTTTTAGTAGGACCAACTTGTTCAATGGCTCTTAACTTAAGGCCCAATAGTTTGCCTCCTTGGCAAGCATTAACATGTACAGATAAACTATGAGTTCTATTATTATTCAATATATTCCGACGATGTTCCATGAATCTTGTTCTTAGAGACCTAGTCGTGCGTCCCACATATTGAATACCACACTTACAATTAATCAAGTAAACAACAAAAGTTGATTGACAATCAAAGGTCCTTTCAATTGGGAACTTCCCTCCAGTTGTAAATGAAGTAAACTCTGAACACTTAAAACCACAAGTTATACACCTAAAATTTCCACATCTGAAAAAACCTTTAAATCTCCCTAACCACCTATCAGTTCTCAAATCATTGTTAAGTAAAGAAGACAAATTGATATTCCGGTACATACTTGGTGCCAACCTTTCCTTTAAATTCTTTGATTTTATGAATACAGTCCTATTCCCTTTTTTAACCAGGGGACCAATATATTCATCAAGTTCCCCAAAAAATTATTTTTCTTTATAATACGTTTAATTTCACCTGCATTGCTATTATATTTCATTATAAATGCCAGCGCATTATCGTTATTCCCTTGTCTAGTGGAACGGTTAAACAAACAATGTCTATCCATCTCTTGTGCTTCCCGATAGGCCCTATCCAAAATAGCTCGTGGATAACCTTGCTCCTGAAAAGATCTATATAAAATAACTGAGTGTTTCTTGAAATCTGTGTCATCGGAGCAATTCCTCCTGATACCGAGGAATTGACCCTTTGGAATATTGTTTCTCCAAGATTTGTAGTGACTGGTCTTATAGTGTAAAAAAATGAAAGTATCCACATCTTTAGAATAATTCTCTGTTACTATTGCTCCTTATTTAATATTTAAAGTAATATCTAAATAATTGATAGTTGATGGATAAAAATTACTGGTAAATCTAAGACCAAAATTGTTGGAATTAAGGTGAGAAAGGAAAAGTGAAATAGAATGTGAATCTATATACCTGCCATAGATGACCAGGTTTGCCCCGAAATGGGAACTCCAAATGTAATGCTCCTCAAAGAGACCCATGTAGAGATTAGCTTAACTCGGGGCGAACTTGGTCCCCATGGCCATGCCTAACACCTGTAAATAAAATTGGGAATCAAATAAAAAATAATTGTGATGTAAAATAAAATGAATAGATGATAAAAGGAATTCACACAGCATAGGATCATCACACCTGGATCCCTCCAGAAAATATCTTATAGCATCCAACCCCAACTGGTGGGGAATATTGAAATACAGTGCTTCCACATCGCATGTAAGAAAGTGGAAAGATGGTTTCTATTCAATGTTCTGTATCAATTTAAAAAATTCAGTAGTATTCTTGATGTGTGATTTCAGAGTGATAACAAGTGGTTGAAGATAAGAATCAACAAAAAAAGACAAATTACTTGTGAGGGACCCCACACCCAAAATAATAGGTCTCCCAGGAGGTAAAGAAAGAGTTTTGTGTAACTTTAGTAAATGATAATATGTAGGAACAACTGGAAATGTAGTGTACAGAAACCAAATATCCTTAGACATAACGCCGTTCAACAAAGTCTCATCTAACAAATGTCTAAGTTTAAGCTGATAAGTACACGTAGGATCCCCTTCTAGTTTAATATAGAAATGTTCATTATTTAATTGCCTCATAGCTTCTGCAAAATAATCTGACCTGTTCTGAACCACTACAGCCCCACCCTTATCAGCTGGTTTGATTATGATATTAGTATCCAGCATTAAACATCTCATAGCCTTCCTTTCCAGGGGGGTCAAGTTGTCTCGAATGGGTTCATTGAATGATTTCTTAGAGATCAATCCTCCAAGGTTCTTTTATAGAAACTGTCCATATGTGGACCTTTAAACGGCAATGGATAAAATTTTGATTTGTTCTTAAACCTCGTCAGAGAAAGTGAGGAATTAACATCATAAAGACTAGTCTCTTCTGGAGGATCCATACTATAACTCTCTGAATTTAAAGATTCTAAGATTGTAAGGGCCCATTTATCATCATTATCCAATAGAATAGGAAGAACTTCCTGTCTGGTTCTCTTAATAGCCTTACATGCAAAAGAGCGTTTCCTACTCAAAGTATCAAAGTACGCACATATTTATTAAGGTCTACAAATAAATTAAATAGATTCAATTTCGTTACAGGGGCAAACTTAAGTCCCTTCTGTAAAAGACATAATTCAGATTGGGACAATACCTTCGAGGATAAGTTAATTACTCCCTTGTCTATTTATGTTTGCGTGAATTTTTTAGCTGATTTAAGGATCCCTCCTCTAGGTCCTCTGACTCGTCTTCTCTTAATCTTTAATCTTTTCTCTTAATCTTAATCTTTTTTTGAATTTCCTCCTTGCACCCTTTGGGTGTATGACCGGGGTAATGACTCCTTCCTAAAAAAAGAGCAAGACGAGTCAGTAGGAACCAAGGGATCTGTAGCTTTAGTCGGAGAAAACAGGTGGTCCTGAGATTTAACTAATTCAGACCCCCTGCTTTCCTGATAAAGTTTCTAGTGTCAGGACTCCTCAAGGGAGATTTTTTTTTTTTCTTACAAAATTATTTTCAGATTCAGAGATATAGCTGATGTTAGCTGATGTCATCACCCCTAGACACACAAGCTCCACGTGTGTGTGGTGAATCACTACACACACGTTGCTGTTGGGGAGGCTGGGAGTTTCTGGGTCTGGACTATAAAAGCCAGACCCGAAGCCCCCCACCCTCTCTTCCTGCCTGCCTGCCCCTGGACAACGAGCACTACACTACAGAAAATACACTACACTACAGGAAAGGGTTAATAGGGGCACACTACACTACAGAAAATATATATATATATATATATATATATATTACACTATAGGATATATATATTGCACTAAAGGAAAGGCAGTCTATAGGGATACAATACAGTACAGAAAATATATATTCTACTACACTACACTATACTACAGAAAACTTACACAACGCTACAGAAAAGGATTCTATACTCCAGCAACGTTCCCTACACTGCAGATAAAGAATCGGATCCAGGATACAAGGACTTGATAAGTATCATATATATATATATATATATATATATATATAAAGCCATATGTGTATTTGTAATGTGGTTTTAACTATACATATACATATAGCTGTGTAGCTATTGTCTGATATCTGTGATAGTTAAATCAATATTATAAATACTGATTCTTATCAAGGATACATATGTAAAGCAAGGATAGTGTAAGGAAAAAGGTGGTGAACCTAGGGTTAATTTTATATTGATATACTATGTTATGTCGAACAACGTTATGATATATGTGTGAACTGTGAATACAAGCTTTTCTGTGTTAACAGTAAAATACTTTGATTTAAATACATACATATGTTGTGAGTATTGGTTATTTATAACAAATATATACTGTCAAGTACTGCTGAGATACAGTGGTTATTGTATAAATAGTTATGTAAAGCTTGTGTTATTTATTGTGGTCAAAAGAATGAGTAAGGCAACACTGTGTAAGGAAAAGTGCATAAAAGTGCAAGTTTTATAGCGAGTTGATCTGAATTGATCTGAGAACAGAATAAAAGGGATAGCGTGTGCATGTGAGGCGTTACCACAGGTCCTTTTACAACCTCTGGCTTCCATTTCGGCAGGTGATTGGATGCACACGCAGCTGTGCTATATGGATGTTTTAAACACAATTATAGGAGTCACAATTGTGGACGTTTATTATTATATTTGCTTGCCCCTTGATACATCATTATGTGGGCTATATGAATTGAAATTTTAATTTCACTTGGGATTTGACTTTTTTGTCTCCACTTATTATGAATTAGAGTTTCTACTCTTTTAAATTGTATATGTTATTTATACAATTTATTAAAACGTGAATAATTCCTACACAAGGAGCTCTAACATTTTGGACCTTTTTTATCCATAAAAAACGTTATCTTACAGACTGACACCCACGGACGGAGTCACTCCTCCACCCTGCTTTTTTATGTGCTCTTTTGTTTTTGCATTGATGCCATAATATATTGCACTTTATTACACATATTTACTAGACTATTAGTCTGAATGCCTTTTTTTTTTTTTTTTTTAACAGGATGCAATCGTTGTATATACTTTTTAGCTGTCTACATCAGTGTTTGCATACAATAAATTGTACCATCATACTTTGTCTATATCCCAATACCCATGTCTTAAGCAGATTTACTACTCTCACTTAACTTCTTTGCACCAGGGGGTTCTACTTTGATATAGTACAGGTATTTTATTTAACCTGCTTGAATCTGGCTTTCCATATAAAGACATGGAAGACAAGAAAACTATTTCTGCCCAGTCCAGCCTCACTAAATTAAAGCTTCAACATTTTTCACATTATGGATATTCTATATCTATTGAGTGATATTGTTGTCTTAGATGATAAATACATTAAGGCATTTCAGCAAGAAGCAGGTAAATAGGGAATCTTCATTGGCTCTATGAAAGCATTTAATTCTTTCCTGGACATCTCTACAGACTGATTCCCATCTGCAATCATTTTAAAAGTTGTGGCATACAGCAGTTTCCATGCTCGAGTGATACAGAGCTACTTCTTCAGTATCCCAAAGGTGTATTCATTCTTTTAGTCTTTCTTTGTCTCCAGTACTCCACTCAGACACAGTCTGTTTCAACCTCATGGCTCATGTCACTCAACAATGTAACAGATTTACCTTAACAGTTCATTTTTAAGATTATAATATGAATAATCACTAAAAAATGAATAATGGTAAAAAAACAAGAACGTGTTATATTTGTCATAATCAATTTAAATGATGTTTTAGATGAGATCAAGCTGGCCCCTGTATAGGGATGGTCGAATCTATTATGCAGGTTCAGATATTTATCTGAATTTTAGAGATTCACAGCAAGCAAATCATTTAACAAATCAATCCCAAATTACATAAAATTAGCTGAATAGATAACATACACTGGAGAATCAGGCCTATCACAATAGATGAACTTAATGAAGTCAATGTCACATGTTTACAGCCCCTCAGACAATTCTTTGTGTCATCATGATTAGGAAAATATATACATGTGGTCACTAACACTCCCAAAACTATGAGTTGTTTTAGAAATTTGTTGAAGTAAACAAAGGGCTAATGTATAGGTATTGAAAAAGTCTGCTTTCCTGCGGCAGTGTAAGGGTATAGTTGATCAATGTTAGTGTAATAATATTTATTAAAGCAATTGCATGAGTAAATTAAATTAAAATAAGCACATCTGTCTGATCCAGATCCCAAGTAGGATAATATTGGTACAATGTAAAGAGAGCAACTGAGTATGCTGAAAGATAATCAAAAAGTTTAAACATAAATGGGTATACTAGTGTCCACAAGGTGTATCCAGAATAGACTGAAACTCAGCTCTCAAAAAATTCCAGAGTCCATAACAATAATAAAGGAATATATTGAGGGTGAATTCACTGGTCAAAAAGTTCATCAATCTATACTTTGTTTGAATGAGGTAAATGAAAGTCACTCACTGCTAGTCATTCCCAGCATATACAGAGGAGTGGAGCCTATGATTCCATCTAAGGCGTGTAGGGGATTTTGGCCTGGCGAGCAAAACTCGACTCAGCAGCCTATTAGGAACAAGATAGCCCACTATGGGACCAGCTCAGGAGGCAGATGCCTCCCTGTTCCTCAGGTCAGCCTGCCCCTGAAGGCATGATAGCAGTGTAAACTGCAGTGAAAATCTCTGCTAGTGGTGTTCTCCCGAGGTCTGTACACATTATGCCCCTTCTGTCCGGAGGTGTTGGGGCTATCCACAATAGGAGTTTCCTCTGGATTTCGGCAGCAAAATAAGGGATATAAGAAGGGGAGTCAAGAAACACTTACCTACTCTGTGGCCTTGAAACAAGGATTTCTTGACAAACTTAACTATTTACCTGAACACAGGACTGAGAAAGACGTTCCCCTATCGCCCAGCGACTCTGAGGCTGATCGTAATTTAGATATTTTTTAGATCTGGCCAACTGGACAACACCGCCATTGGAAAAGAGTATGGTAGCAATCAGTCTCCCAGAACAGAAAAGGAGAAGAAGCCCTCTAGATACAGGGGGAAACGAGGAGGACAGAAATCTAGACATCAGGTCCAAGATACGGCGGAAAAACCAAAAGCTGATGATATTTTCAATTTCAGCCACACTGAACTCCCAGCCCCACAAATCAATAGCAAAGGTTTACATTTGCACTGGAAAAACAGTTAGATAAATTTGAGACTTTTATTGACATACACAAGTTTATAAGAAGGATGATATTAAAGAAGTTTTTTTGCTTACCCACAAAACAGTAAACCCACAAAGACAATAAGTAAAAAGGAGGAAGTTAATATGTACCAACTGTCATGTCTGTTACTATTGTTACCAATAAAGATTGTCCAATGCGATTAGCGTGGTTCCAAAACACAAGAGAGATTTAATAGCAAAAATTAAGACAAGGTATTGCAAAGTATAACCGATACATAAGCAGCGCTCTGGATCCAGGAACAGTCATCATTCCTGAAGCCTATGTTGGCAAAAAGGCTGTTCCAGTACCAGTGGCCACTTTATATACAGTTTGATTTGAAAAGAACAGTGATGATGTCACAATGTACACAAAGATATCACTAAGAAAGTTCTTCATTGGCTAAGGGTTTAAGAAAGTCCAGTACGATGCAGGCCATAGGTCATTTCAAAGGATTCTTCTCCAAAGGTGGGGGCGACACACTCCAACAGCTGCATATGTGTCATACCGCCAAAAATCTGGTTTAAACTAACCATTGACAGAGTACTTTTGAGAATCAATCTTATACTAATCATAACTAGCGATCACTATGTGCAATCACTTCTCCGATAGATACCGGATTCCTGCTGGTAAAATGTGGATTAATATAAGACTAAACACCATACATTTCTTAGGACCTGGACTATAAATATATTTAATGTAAGTTTATCTTTGTATAAATAATCTCTAATTCTTAATAATAAAATAATGCGATTTGCAACTTTATTAAATGTGAACTATTAACAAATGTTGGTGTGAATGTAAGTGTATTTGCTCTATTTTCATATGCGATTGTGTAATTTACCCGGGTATGATGTGGTGTACTAATAGGAATCACATGGAAAACTATTACAATCAATATTTAATAATTTAGAACAACTTCATCCAATTATTCGACTTCATACAGATTTAAAGTTAATTCTATTTTCTATCCAAGCCATGTTAAGGGTTCTTTCATTAACAACTTCCAAAAGCTAGTGGAGAAAGACTTGGAAGCTATCTCCCTTCAAAAAAGTAATATAAGTGACGTCACAAAATCAGAAATAAGGGCTATCAGAGAGCTAGAACAGAACAGAGACTTGATAATAAAACCAGCAGACAAGAGGGGGATTGCCATCCTGGACAAAAAAGACTATGAGGCAGAACTCACAAAACAACTAGAGGACCCAGGGACTAATGAAGTCCTTTCCGGTGATCCGACTCAGAAATACCTGAAGGATCTAGAAATACTTCTAGATAAAGCCTCTGTGAAAGGTATTCTGAATAAAAATGAATATACTTACCTGTTTATAAAGAACTCCAGGTTGCTTGTCATATACCAACTACCAAAATTACATACAACCTTGACCAATCCTCCTGGGAGACCCATTGTCTCTGGGATTGGATCAATCACAAGGAATCTCTCAAGTTACATCGACAAATACCTACAGCCCATTGTTGTAAAACAAAGAAGCTATTTAAGGTATTCTAGACATGTTTTGAACATTCTCAAAGATATAGAGTGGGAGGAACATTTCATATTAATGACGTGTGGTGTAACATCGCTGTAGACCATTATTAACCACCAAGCAGGGTGTAACCATGTCAGGAATATACTTAACAGCTAGTCTGACTTCCCCAGTGATCAATTAGACTTTCTCCTGGAAAGTATTAATTTTGTTTTAGAACACAATTATTTCTGGTCCAGTGGGTCATACTGCAGAATACTTCTATACATGACGTCGCTACATAGATGACCTATGAAAATATTTTTAATAATTGTCAGTTTTTGGGGCTCAGTAATCTACTGATGAATTGTTCATACCTTGTAAACTACCCCAGGCAACAGAATAAAATATATATAAGCATTAGAGTGTGATATGATCATTTCTGTGTTTATTTCTGTTTTAATATAAAGAAAGCTGTTTAGCATTTATATTTTGTCATCGTCATTTTAAACCCTATGTAATAACATTCTGTCTTTGTGTTCTTAAGGAATTCACATAGATAATAGTCAGATAGGCTTTTCTTTATAATGTTACATTTATACAAGGAATTTTTTGGTTTACAATATGTCTGATTAAATTAGCTTGGGATTGCAGCTTGAGCTGTCAGGGGGTAATTGTAGACTTCCTATGGCTGTCAGCTCCTAAACTTAATCTTAGTGATAAGGAAGTTTGAGTCTAATAGTATGATATATAATTTGGGGGGATTCTAGTCATTTTCAGAAAGACCATGTGATATTGTTTTGATTAAACCTTTCAGGAACTTGTCAGGAAGCACCAAATAATGTTTGTGTTGTTGCAGATATATGCATTAGAGCAGCAAGAGCTCCAGGAATAAAAAGAGAAAAGTACAAAAATAAGAAAAGTAATAAGGCAACTGAAAAAAACATATAAATAGTTAAAAGTAGAGGGGAAAAAGATCAGAATGACAAAGAGAGAAACTGAAACATTAATTGCTAAAAAAAAAAGAGTAAGCATAAGCCCAAACAGGTTTTCGAATATATAACAAACAAAAAAGTTAAACCCGATAGCATTTGGCCACCAAAAGATGAACTAGGAAAGTGATTGGACAAGTTAAAGGGAAAGCTGATTTATTAAATATGTCCTTTGCATCTGATTTTGCAAAGGAGGAAGCAATGCTAGGAAACATGTGCCACAATAATCCATGTACACCATTAGATGTTATTGATTGAACTCAGGAGGAAGTACAGTTACAACTAAATAAGATTATGATTAATAAAGCTCCTGGCCCAAATGGTATCCACGCACATGGGCTAAAGAAGTCATGTTCCCTTATAGATAAATTATTATTTGTTACATTTATAGACATACACATCATTGCATCAGTACCACAAGACAGGCAGAAGGCCGATGTGGCCCCAATATGTAAAAATGGACACCATAAAAACCAGGTAATTATAGACAGGTGACACCAACAACTGTGGCGGGATAAATATTTGAAATCATACTCTGAATTATCATCTAGAATAAACCATATTATTGAAAATAAACCAATAAAAGAGAGATGGAATTTGTTTTAAAGACCAAACTTAACTGATCAGTTCTGATGAGGACCTATGATGAAAATTGGATCTTGGAAATGCAGTTGATGTATTTGGATTTTCCAAAGCATTTAATAATATAAAACATGCAGTAAAAGTACATAATATAAATGTACTGAGCCAATGAATAAATAACTGACTGAAGGATAGGAAGCAGGGCTGTTATACATAGAACATACGCAGATTAGGGTAAATGCATTAGTGGGTTAACTCACGGACTAGTATTGCGTCCTGTCCTTTTCAATCTTTCTATTAATGATCTTGTAGATCATCATCATAATTTATTTATATAGCGCCACTGATTCCGCAGCGCTGTACAGAGAACTCATTCACATCAGTCCCTGCCCTATTGGAGCTTACAGTCTAAATTCCCTAACATACATACACACACAGACAGAGAGAGAGAGAGACTAGGGTCAATTTTGATAGCAGCCAAATAACCTACTAGTATGTTTTTGGAGTGTGGGAGAAACTATAGATAGCCTAGGAAGTAAATTGTTGATAATTGAAGGCGACACTAAGCTTTGTAAGCTTATGAACATATAATGGGACACTAAATCACTACAAGTTAGGGAGAGAAATGGCAGATGAGCTTCAATGTAGAAGAAAAAAGTAGTGTGCCAAACACACGCATTTTAAGTAAAACTTCTTTGCCTTTTTTTAACTTTTGCTCCCTAACACTACTCAATAAGATGCAGATCAACTGCACTGCCTAGCCCACCAACTCTGAAGGTGCTGTCCTTCCCAACAATACTGAGGGTGCTTTCTTACCTACCGACACTGAGGGTGATGTTTTTCTCCACCAACAAGCAGGGTGCTATCCTGCCCACCGACACCAAGTGTTATCCGCTAACACTGAGGGTGCTTGTTCTCTTACCCACCAAATCTGAAAACGTTGCCTGGTCCTCCTACACTAATGGAGCTTTCTTGGTTAATGCGCTACTCAAGAATGATGATGGTGCTGTCCTACCCTCAAACTATCAAGGGAGCTGCTCACTCTCCCACTTATACTGATGGTCTCATCTTCCCAGCCACAATGATATAAAGATATATAATTTAACATTTGTGTCTCCCCTTATATACACTGTCAACATGAAGACTATTTGAGGACACCTACTTATCTGTATCTGCCACATCCTCTGCGTTGCCCACTGAATATTTCTTCAAACACCCTTTCCTCAAAAATGGAGGTGGAGGTGTGGAAGGGCTGCCCACTGAGGTGTTTTGCTTAGTACTATAGGTTATAACATTGGTGGGGGTTCAGGGGCATCTGACAAGGTCTGAGGAGGTATCCTCATAAGTGTTACTGATCTTGCTACTATATATAACAGTGGGGACAATATGCAACCATTGCTACAATATAACGCAGGGACAATATGTGACCATTAGCACTATATATATAATGGTGGGACATCATGTGACATGGATGGGACAAAAAGGATTGATCCAAAAATTTAATTCTGCACAATTAGGCATAATCACAATATTCATAGGGCATTATAAAACCCGACAATATAAATATTTATTTCACAAACATTAATTTCCAAAGACTGTACAGGTAACAAGGGGGCCTCTACTGTGATTGGAGGAGCAGCATTATCACTAGCAACATAGAATGGAGGTTTTTTTCACTGTAAAGGTAGTTACAGTATGGAATTTATTCCAGAGAGAGTAAGTAGTGAGAAACTAACTAAATTAATTTTTTGGGTCTCAAAAACCCAAAGGCTAAATATAGCATTAATGGCACAATAATGGTAACTATCGAGGAGGATAGGGATCTAGGAGTCACTCTTCTAGGTCACTTCAAGGCAGGTAAGCAATGTAACAAAGCAATAGTCAGGTGCTTGGTTTTATAGGGAGAGGAATCAGTAGCAGAAAGAAAGAAGTAATAATGTCACTGTATAGGTCATTGGTACGGACTTATCTAGAATACTGTGTTCAATTCTGGAGGCCATATCTCCAGAAGGATATAAATACATTAGAGACTGTACAAAGAAGGGCTAAAATAGACTAAAATATCTTAATATGTATAGTTTGGAGCAGAGAAGGGAATAGGGGGACACAATAGAAACTTCCAAATATATTATGGTTTTTAACAAGTTGCAGGAGGGACACATTCTTCATAGAGAAATATTAGAAGATGAGGACATGCACTGAAACTGGAGGGAAGCAGGTTCTGAGGAATTTTGAGGAAAAACTACTTCACAGAAAGGGTAGAGGATAAGTGGAATAGCCTCCCATCAGAGGTGGTAGAGGCTAATACAGTAGATCAATTTAAACATGCTTGGGATAGACAAAAGGATATCCTTATACAGATTAAAGGACCATATAGGGTTTGAGGTTACCATAGGTTAATAAAAAAAAATGGTCAGGCTAGATGTACAGGCTACAAGTAATGGCATCAATAGTTGTAAACTGCAAATGTCATTTGCCAGGTAGGGTTCACAAAATAATTTTTCCCATGCACATTTAAATTGGCATAAGCCAATCTGGGAGTTCTGTTTTATCTTCTTTAGGATCAACACAACTACAATTACAAGTACAGATGTAAAAGTTACAATTTGATGTACTTGTGGAATTTTTCATCCTCCCTAAGGGTCTGACTTGTGTTCAGGCACAAGTCCATTGCGTGCCGTATCTTGCTTGAAATAGCCCTTGCATGCTCCAAAATGAACACAACTGTATGCAATTCATGTCATGAACGCAATGACACTTACCACTTCCAAAGCAGCCCAATGTGCTGGGGTGAGTCTATAAACTATACCCTATAAGAGTGGAACTTTGTACTGTTTGAGGCATACCAGTATCGAGAAACAAGAGTACAGTTTTAAGTATAAATCCTCAGAATGCATGTGAAACACTTGTATTATTAACCAGAGGAACTGAGAGAGAGAGAGAGTCACAAAAGGATAGAATCTGTGTTACAGCGTGGCACTACTATTCACATTCAGCTTCAGGATATAAAAGCACCTGGGGCTAGATTTACTAAGCGGCGGGTTTGAAAAAGTGGAGATGTTGCCTATGGCAACCAATCAGATTCTAGCTTTCATTTATTTAGTGCATTCTACAAAATGACAGCTAGAATCTGATTGGTTGCCATAGGCAACATCTCCACTTTTTCAAACCCGCAGTTTAGTAAATATACCCCCTAGTAATTAAAGTTTTTGGAGTACAACACAAGGGAAACTACCTCACTAGCCATAAGATATCCTTGGTCCAGAACTGTAATTAAGACTGCCCACCAGTTAAAGGAATTGCTAAAGGAATTGTGTTTGTAAACCATCACCATTTTGAGACAGTGAATGCAGCATCAAGGATCAGACAATTTGTTTGGTGCAGAGAGTGAATTATCTGTCAGAACTTTATTTGGATTAGTAAGATTACAAGATTCAGCCTGCATTGAAGTACCATTTAAACACAAAAACAGTAACTTTGTTATGGAAACCTTGTGAATATTGCATACAGTTCAGTTCAGTTCTGTGGATCCCAGACAGCCCCGGAAAATAAGGTGAAATTACTTCACCTTAATTTCAAGTAAAAGACTGAGATATTGTGGGAAACCTTATTTTTATTTGGTTTGATTGCTATCTGTTTATTGCAGGGATTGTTAACCTATTTTTAAGTGTCTATGCTAAATGCATTGTCTATCCCAGGTATATTGAATGTATTATTTATAAGTTGCCTTTCCACCTTAACCTCTTTGATCCAGAAATAAAAGGTTAAAGGTTCTTGCTGTCGGTTATTGAGTTGGGAGCGAGTAAGCCCTACCAGTACCATTGCCCCTCTGTCTACCATATTAATTCTCATACTAACCGAATATAAACTGCGAGGATGGAGGAAGAACAGCATAGAAGTAAAATAAGTAAGACATACTTGCCAACTCTCCCAGAATGTCCGGGAGAATCCCGGATTTCGAGTAGGTCTCCTGGACTCCCGAAAGAGTATGGCAGCCTCCCGTATCTGCTCACTTCCTATTGAAGTGGGCAGAATTAGATCTGTAAATGCCGCAGTTGCGTCATTACGCCACGGAGGCGGGGCCAAAATAGCATGCTCTGCATAGCCCTGCCCCCAAAACGCCCATCTCCCCCACGCAGGTCCCAGACACCGATGTTTTAAAGTCGGCAAGTATGAAGTAAGTCCTTGCATTGTAGTCACTCCAGTCGTAAAGGGTGATACATTTGTGCCAAACTTCTTAAAATGCTTAATGGCTGATAACCTTTCCTTACCTTATACTCTTACCGTTTAGCTATAACTATAAATAAAACACAGACAAATTAAATATGGCGAAAGCAAAGGGAATTTATTGTAAGGTATGGTGGTGGAGAAAGAGAGCAGTCGGAGTCGACTTCCGCCAGGCAAACCAGGATGCCCCAGCCATTTTCCATGGGACATCTGCAAATGGGGGACAACCACACACCCCAAGGTGCACATATCTACCTCAATGGGGCCACCGTCCTGGGCACTAAAGAATCCTCTCCCTTTCTAAGCTAACGGAAGCAACCACAAACCAACCCGATCTGGAAGTACTTGGACCGAGACTAATAGCCCATTCCATTTGAAAAAAAGTGGGTTAAGTGTGTCCGATACCATAATGTGCCCTTACCACTGGCCGTCGACTGTACTGCGATTTCCGGCCACTTAAGAGCTGAGGCCTGCCACCACACCTACAAAAACTTCTGCTATGCCTCTATAATCATCCCCTATAAATAAACGCATGCCTTCTTCATTCTAATGAACACCATCAGACCGATAAAGACCAGGATTCTGAAAACGAGCGAATGAAATGTGCAATCACAGAGTTCACCTTTTTCCATACCTCATAAGCCACTCTGCCTTCCTTAAAGTATATCCAAGTCAACCTATGTATTATATCCGGCCAGCATATAATCAGGTCAGGCCAGAAAGCACGGACCCAAGCCAACTCAGACTGAATTGCAAACTCCAAATCCGCAGACCTACCTCTACCCAAGTAATTTCCTCCAAGATGAACAACCAACACATGAGGCACACCACGTTTAGCAATCTCGCCTACCAACAGCTTTCTAAAACCTGTCCACCTTAAACCCTTCTGACCAATCCAGTGAACCACAGCCCAATGCACATACAAGTGTTCCAAAACCCAGATCAGTCACGGGGTCTTGTGTTCTGTAAGAGGCAGTGAAAAACAAACATAAATGTTAGCAACAACATACCAAAAAACACTTCCAGCAGCTGGAAAGGAAAAAGAAAAGAAACAGCAAAGAACCAGAATGGACCATAGATTTTAAGCTGCACACCCATAACAGGCGAATCAGCAGTCCACAACACAAGAGGTACACATTCTCACAAGTAGAAGAAGGAAACAATGAGGGAAGCCGAAACACAAGCAAGGGTTAAACCATCAAACCTGGTGGAGCCAAGAGCCAATCAGGCCCCACTTTTGAGGAAAAAAAATGGACAAATCCCCTAGCGCCCTGCTTCCAAAAGAACGAGCAGTCAAAGCCCTGTGAATCCGCCGCAGCTTCAGTTCAGGAGAGCAGAAAATTCAAGAAAGAAGAGAGGGTCGAACATAAACTTTATAAACATCAGTTTTCCACCTGCATAGCTCTTTTAGCAGCTAAGCACAATCCAGACCCACAGCCATCAGCGTGCATTTAAACACCACAGAAAATTAGTACCTGGTGAGAGGGGAACCAACACCATGCACCAACCAAGGGAGAGCCCCACTCGGTCTAAGGGAGACAAATTGACTGATTATCATAATAGGGCATAAAGAGCAGCCAACCCTTGGAACCACTGTAATCCAGCGCCCCCGCCTCAATTGGTCAAATTTAGATTTTCTCACCCTACAGCACACCGAGCTGTTAGATATCACCACGTGTTGCCCGAGCATGCCTGACAGGGGGGAAGCCTGAGAGGAAGCCACTAGCTCGCTCACCCGCAGAGCGCCAAAATATAACATCACAAAGGCCGCGCAAAGCAACCTCATAGCTGTCCCGAGCAACACCCGGGATCGCAGCTAGCATCCTACCTAACAAAGAGTCAGTAATAGGCCTTCTCTGGTCCGGAGGAACCGGTCGCTCTCTCGCCCAACCCCTGAGGGCCTTAGAAATCAAGAAACGTTTTGTATAGTCTGTCTCACCTTTCATCCTGGCAAAAAATTGTATACCCGCCAATGCTCCCACCATAGACACCCTAGACTTGCCTGATTGATAACCTGCCGAGACAAATGCAAGCATGCACTTGTCCCCACCTTCCTTACCGCCAAGGCCTTGGCTTCGGAAAGAGCACCACTCCGTCCAGGCAGATTGATACTTCTTCCGAGTCGAAGGAGCCAGGGAGGAGTCGGCAAGCCCCTCTATGTTGGCTTGACAATCTGCCATACGTAAAAGGGACAGGGTAAACCCGTTAGGGATGCCCTAGGAGCCAACACACTAAACCTCTACATCTGCCCCTTGGACAACGCATCCGCCAACTCATTCTCCACTCCATGCATATGCCGAGCTTGAAAGCATATGTCGCAGGCCAGAAAGCTCCAAACCAACCTACGCCGGAGCTTAATCACTGGAGGAGACGTGGCCCTTTGCCTATTGATCACCTCCACTACCTCGAGGTTGTCACACCAGAAGACTTCTTGTTTCCCAACCAACCTGTCTGAGCACAGCTCCACTGCCACAATCACAGGGAAAATCTCAAGTAGTGTCAGATTAGCCGTCCAGCCAGACAGCACCCACTCCAAGAAATCGTCCAAATAGTGGGCCACTCTTTGGGGGCCCATGCCCACGCAGATACACCAGTGTAAGAACGAACTGAAGCATTCGAAGAATGCTCAGGACACCGCGCATTCCATAGGGAGGCTTCTATCTACATAATATCCCTCCTCCAGCTTGAAACCCATAAAAGGAAAAGAATCTGGATGAAGAGGCAACAAACAAAAAGCTGACTCAACATTCGACTTTTCCCAGCAATGCCCCTCTGCCGAATCCCCGTCCCATGTCCAGGGCA
Organism: Mixophyes fleayi; assembly: GCF_038048845.1. Lineage (NCBI taxonomy): Eukaryota > Metazoa > Chordata > Amphibia > Anura > Limnodynastidae > Mixophyes > Mixophyes fleayi. The sequence continues at coordinate 189,697,344 of NC_134406.1, forward strand.
GACTCAAAGGACTGGTATGTGACCCTACAAAATTTCTCCAGGATCACATTGTTCACCGAAGAACCATGGGGAAATGAGAGGTGTTGAATGAGTCGAAATTTCCCCGCCACCTTCTTAGGAACCACCACTACCGTGGACACCACCAAGTCCCGATACAGCGGGTTCCGAAAAGGTCCACTCATGCGTCCCAGCACCACCTCTCTCTGGACTTTCACTAACAACACTTCTGGGAACAAACTGGCCGATTTCAAACTCCCCCTTTACCAGCCCCTCGATAGGCACTTGAAACCCCTCACTAAAACTTTCCCTCAAAACTCTGCCTCATACCTGCGCAGATAGTGACTAAGCCATCGGCTGAGGCTAACCAAATTAATCGGCGATCCTGCCTTCCCCAGCGCCAGTGCCGGGCTGGCTACTTGTGCCACCTCTTCTATCCTGCTTGTCACATGCCTTTGCTGGGTGCCCTCCCCCACACGTAATGCATGCATGAGCAAATCTACATCCTTGACCGTGAGGGCAACTTGACCGGTGGAACAGGTAGCAGCGGCCCTTGCTGAGAAAGGGCGCGTTACCCCTCATTCGCCCTGGCTGCCGCCACCACGTTGGGGCCGCAGCCCCTGCCCTCCAACTTTCCTGGGGCACTTTCAGCCATGTTTCCACATCCTTATACCCTAACATCAGGCTGGTGTGCCCCTCATATTTCTCCCTAAACACCTCATCATAGGCCAGCCACACCCGGGTTGGGAAGACACGTACATCTCGTGCACCATATGCAGATATTTTAACATGTCCATCCACTCCCCAGGACGTGTCTCCAAATAACAGGCGGCAAACAGCTAAGCTCCAGACAGGCAGTTATTATAAGACTTGTAATTGGCTTCGCCCCCCGCCTCCCCTGGCCATCGCTGCTGACACCAATTTCTTGCCCTGCTTGGACACTTCAAACATATCGACAAACAGCCCCCTATCGATCTTACTCCGTACAGACTTCCTGACCCCCTGAAATATGCCTGTGCTTGCACAGCACACCATTTCATCCCCTGTGAGCCTTGAACCCCCGAAATGCCCATGCCTATCCACCGCAGCGCGCTCATCCTGGCAAGGAACAAAGTGCTTACGCAAGCGCTTCACTAACCGCTGAGGACTATCTTGTGATTCTGAAGATGACATGCTAGAACTGTTGCTACGGGACCACAAAGTTCATCATACATATCATATACATTCATCACACCTTGCAGCACGGAGCCACCTTTGGAGTCTCCCCACTGACCTTCCAACTCAGCCCCAACTGATGCCTGTCACTCCCGAGGCACCGTCCTGTATATTCGACCATCACCGAAAGTCCTGTCATCTTCCCTCTCTGCCTCCGCCGACTCCTGCCGCTCACGGGCCACCGACCTGTAGATTCAATCTCCACTAAAATCACAGCTATCTGCTGGAAGCAATGTGTTACTAGTGGAAGCCACTGACACAGATTCAACAGACATAGCCCGGCTCCCATGACTGGCAACCGCCTGGCCAGACCGGGTTTCCCTATGCCCTCTCTCACCCTGTCTGTCGACACCTTCACTCCCTTGGGCCGACCTACTCCTAGAACGGGAGCACATCCTGTCTGCTACCCCTTACTTCCTGCTCGGAGTGCCGTCTACAGTGAGGGGTGGATCCCGAACCCAGGAATAGGATTGAGCCTGTTCAGAACCCCATGGGACACTTTGCACCTTATCCAACAACTCCCGCCTACCCCTGGCCACCTGACTCTGACTACCAGAAGTAGGGTCTCTATGATCACGCTGAATTATATGCCCGTCGCGATCATGATCCCCCCCTCCCGACCCTCCTGCTGCCCACATGGGAAGACGCAGTACTGGGGTTCTACCTATGCCGGGAAAACATGCTACTCCCAGGATCTGAATGTCCCTTGCGCCTGACACAGCTGCCCAGAGAAGGGGAAAGACCTAGCTGCTGACCCTGCATGTGAGGTAGAACCCTGGAGCTAGCCCTCGCGTGGGGGGGGAGCCACCCCCACTCCCGCACCGAGAGACCCTGCAGCACACTCCCCCCCCCCCCCCGCACCACCAACAGTCCCCAAGCGTTACTGCCACTCGGAAAGCCACCGGAAAACTGACCGTGAAATCGGAAGTGTCCGTCACTTCCGGTCAGGTGTCCCACTCTATGGTAGTACTCGTAGCCCTCCGCCGCAGGCAGCAACAGAAGGTACGAGGGGCGCCCGCTCACTCTCCTGGAGTGCGAGTGAGACCCCCGGCTGGTGGCCCCACCGGAAACGAGTGGGGAGACCGGATCAGCCTCCATGAGGAGGAAAGGAGGGGGAATGTAAAGAGAGGTAAGCTGACAAGGTGGGGAGAAAACGGGGTGGAGGGGTGAGAACAACGGGAGAAGGAATGGAAAGGGAAAGGAGAAAGAAGGGAAAAGGGGTAAGAAAGGAGGGAGGAAATAAAATTAACAGCAAGGAAAAACAAAAAGGGGAAAAATACCAGTAAATAAAAGAAAGAAAGCACAACACAACCACAAATAGGCAGAAAAGGAAAATAGAAAATAAACAATTAAAACCTATGAAACAGACAGGGGAGAGAGGGAGAGTGATACTTATCCATCCAACGTCCAGCTGCACAAGGGAGTGACTCTTTTCTGCCCATTCCTGATATAACCTCCATAACCCCTCCCCATGACTCATATGGGCGTCCTTCCACAGACAAAACATATTAACCCCCAGAGTACCAATACAGTCCAATACAGCCTCAACTTTTAATATCCCTTCAGCTTAAATACGGCCCTCAGTTCCTGTTCACCCAGTTTTTAACGCAAATGTGTTCAAAAAATAAGCTCTACAACGCTGCACAAAAAAGTATTGTTATTAAGCCCATATGCTTAGGCACAGTCATCTTACAATGCATCCAGCTATGCACAGTAGCAAGTGCCAGGTGTACTTACACCCAACCATGTAAGCAAAATAAAAGTTTTTCAACACTGTTTTGATAGCAAAAAGAACATTTGCTATTAGATTAGATTTTTTTATTTATTTAAGTGTAATAAAGCAGATATAATATTGCTGTCTGTCTCCCTAGTAAGCATGCACATCTTTCCCTGCCCCCTTCCACTGACAGCTGAATTCCTGGCTGGATGTACACAGGTTTTTCCCCTTCGACTTTCCTTTCGACTTTGTTTACAACTGCTACCAAGAGCCACAGTTACTATGATCTGATTTTATTTTAAGGATGGTCGATGACTACCGAAGTTAAAAGTGGGTTAGCACTAAAAACAAACCTATTTATAGACTACTGTTAAATAGAATACTGTTGTTTCAGTCCATTATTATAATTAGGGATGAGCGCACTCGGATTTCTGAAATCCGAGCCCACCCGAACGTTGCGGATCCGAGTCGGATCCGAGACAGATCCGGGTATTGGAGCCAAATTCAAAAGTGAAACTGAGGCTCTGACTCATAATCCCATTGTCGGATCTCGCGATACTCGGATCCTATAAATTCCCCGCTAGTCGCCGCCATCTTCACTCGGGCATTGATCAGGGTAGAGGGAGGGTGTGTTAGGTGGTCCTCTGTGCTGTTTAGTTCTGTGCTGTTTAGTTCTGTGCTGTTTAGTTCTGTGCTGTTTAGTTCTGTGCTGTTTAGTTCTGTGCTGTTTAGTGCTGTGCTGTGCTGTGCTGTGCTGTGCTGTGCTGTGCTGTGTTCTGCAGTATCAGTCCAGTGGTGCTGTGTGCTGTGCTCTGTCCTTCTGAGGTCAGTGGTGCTGCTGGGTCCTGTGCTGTGTCCTGTTCAGTCCAGTGGTGCTGTGTCCTGTGCTCTGTGCTTCTAAGGGCATAGTTATTTCCCCAATATTCCCCTGTGTTTAAAAAAATAAAAAAAAGTTTTTTTAAAAAATACCAAAAACTACTTTAATATTTTTAATTACCACAAAATTTTCACAACCAATCCTGCAGTATAAGCCCATTGGTACTGCAATATTACCAAGTTCACACATTCAGCAGTAAAAGTCCAGTGGTACTGCAATATTACAAAGTTTACACATTCTGCAGTATCAGTCCAGTGGTGCTGTGTCCTGTGCTCTGTCCTGCTGAGTTCCGTAGTGCTGCTGGGTCCTGTGCCGTGTCCTGTTCAGTCCAGTGGTGCTGTGTCCTGTGCTCTGTGCTTCTAAGGGCATAGTTATTTCCCCACTATTCCCAAGTTTTTTAAAAATAAGAAAAAAGTAAAAAAAAATAAAAAATTTAAAAAAAAAATAAAAAATAATAATTATAACCAAATTTGCAAAACCAATCCAGCAGTATAAGTCCATTGGTACTGCAATATTACCAAGTTCACACATTCTGCAGTATCTTGTGCTACATATAATGGAGACCAAAAATTTGGAGGATAAAGTAGGGAAAGATCAAGACCCACTTCCTCCTAATGCTGAAGCTGCTGCCACTAGTCATGACATAGACGATGAAATGCCATCAACGTCGTCTTCCAAGCCCGATGCCCAATCTCGTAGTACCGGGCATGTAAAATCCAAAAAGCCCAAGTTAAGAAAAAGTAGCAAAAAGAGAAACTTAAAATCATCTGAGGAGAAACGTAAAGTTGCCAATATGCCATTTACGACACGGAGTGGCAAGGAACGGCTTAGGCCCTGGCCCGTGTTCATGACTAGTGGTTCAGCTTCACCCACGGATCTTAGCCCTCCTCCTCCTCCCCCCCCCTACAAAAAATTGAAGAGAGTTATGCTGTCAGCAACAAAACAGCAAACAACTCTGCCTTCTAAAGAGAAATTATCACAAATCCCCAAGGCGAGTCCAAGGGTGTTGGTGGTTGTCAAGCCTGACCTTCCCATCACTGTACGGGAAGAGGTGGCTCGGGAGGAGGCTATTGATGATGTAGCTGGCGCTGTGGAGGAACTTGATGATGAGGATGGTGATGTGGTTATTGTAAATGAGGCACCAGGGGGGGAAACAGCTGATGTCCATGGGATGAAAAAGCCCATCGTCATGCCTGGTCAGAAGACCAAAAAATGCACCTCTTCGGTCTGGAGTTATTTTTATCCAAATCCAGACAACCAATGTATGGCAATATGTAGCTTATGTAAAGCTCAAATAAGCAGGGGTAAGGATCTTGCCCACCTAGGAACATCCTCCCTTATACGTCACCTGAATAACCTTCATAGTTCAGTGGTTAGTTCAGGAACTGGGGCTAGGACCCTCATCGGTACAGGGACACCTAAATCCCGTGGTCCAGTTGGATACACACCAGCAACACCCTCCTCGTCAACTTCCTCCACAATCTCCATCAGATTCAGTCCTGCAGCCCAAGTCAGCAGCCAGACTGAGTCCTCCTCAATACGGGATTCATCCGAGGAATCCTGCAGCGGTACGCCTACTACTGCCACTGCTGCTGTTGCTGCTGTTAGTCGGTCATCTTCCCAGAGGGGAAGTCGTAAGACCGCTAAGTCTTTCACCAAACAATTGACCGTCCAACAGTCGTTTGCCATGACCACCAAATACGATAGTAGTCACCCTATTGCAAAGCGTATAACTGCGGCTGTAACTGCAATGTTGGTGTTAGACGTGCGCCCGGTGTCCGCCATCAGTGGAGTGGGATTTAGAGGGTTGATGGAGGTATTGTGTCCCCGGTACCAAATCCCCTCGAGATTCCACTTCACTAGGCAGGCGATACCAAAAATGTACAGAGAAGTACGATCAAGTGTCCTCAGTGCTCTTAAAAATGCGGTTGTACCCACTGTCCACTTAACCACGGACATGTGGACAAGTGATTCTGGGCAAACGAAGGACTATATGACTGTGACAGCCCACTGGGTAGATGCATCCCCTTCCGCAGCAACAGCAACAGCTGCATCAGTAGCAGCATCTACAAAATGGCTGCTCATGCAAAGGCAGGCAACATTGTGCATTACAGGCTTTAATAAGAGGCACAACGCTGACAACATATTAGAGAAAATGAGGGAAATTATCTCCCAGTGGCTTACCCCACTTAGACTCTCATGGGGATTTGTGGTGTCAGACAATGCCAGTAACATTGTGCGGGCATTAAATATGGGCAATTTCCAGCACGTCCCATGTTTTGCCCACACCATTAATTTGGTGGTGCAGCATTACCTCAAGAGTGACAGGGGTGTGCAGGAGATGCTTGCGGTGGCCCGCAAAATTGCTGGACACTTTCGGCATTCAGCCAGTGCCTACCGCAGACTAGAGGCACATCAAAAAAGCTTGAACCTGCCTTGCCATCACCTCAAACAAGAGGTTGTGACGCGCTGGAACTCCACCCTCTATATGCTGCAGAGGATGGAGGAGCAGCAAAAGGCCATTCAGGCCTACACAGCCACCTACGACATAGGCAAAGGAGTGGGGATGCACCTGAGTCAAGCGCAGTGGAGACTGATTTCCGTGTTGTGCAAGGTTCTGCAGCCATTTGAACTTGCCACACGAGAAGTCAGTTCCGACACTGCCAGCTTGAGTCAGGTCATTCCCCTGATCAGGCTGTTGCAGAAGCAGCTGGAGAAAGTGAGGGAGGAGCTGGTAAGCCATTGCGATTACAGCAAGCATGTAGCTCTTGTGGATGTAGCCCTTCGTACGCTTTGCCAGGATCCGAGGGTGGTCACTCTTTTAAAGTCAGAGGAATACATTCTGGCCACCGTGCTCGATCCTCGGTTTAAAGCGTATGTTGTGTCTCTGTTTCCGGCGGACACAAGTCTACAGCGGTGCAAAGACCTGCTGGTCAGGAGATTGTCCTCTGAAGATGACCGTGACATGCCAACAGCTCCACCCTCATTTTCTTCCACATCAATGGCTGCGAGGAAAAAGCTCAGTTTTCCCAAAAGAGGCACTGGCGGGGATGCTGATAACATCTGGTCCGGACTGAAGGACCTGCCAACCATTGCAGACATGTCTACTCTCGCTGCATTGGATGCTGTGACAATAGAAAAAATTGTGGATGATTACTTTGCTGACACCATCCAAGTAGACATGTCAGACAGTCCATATTGTTACTGGCAGGAAAAAAAGGCAGTTTGGAAGCCCCTGTACAAACTGGCTCTATTTTACCTGAGTTGTCCCCCCTCCAGTGTGTACTCGGAAAGAGTTTTTAGTGCAGCGGGGAACCTGGTCAGTGAGCGGCGAAGGAGGTTGCTTCCTCACAACGTTGAAAAAATGATGTTTATAAAAATGAATAATCAATTCCTCAATGAAGTACAGCACTGCCCTCCAGATACTACAGAGGGACCTGTGGTTGTGGAGTCCAGCGGGGACGAATTGATAATGTGTGATGAGGAGGAAGTAGACACTGTAGGGGGAGAGGAATCAGAGGTTGAGGATGAGGACGACATCTTGCCTCAGTAGAGCCTGTTTAGTCTGTACAGGGAGAGATGAATAGCTTTTTTGGTGTGGGGGCCCAAACAAACCAATCATTTCAGTCAAAGTTGTTTGGTAGGCCCTGTCGCTGAAATGATTGGTTTGTTAAAGTGTGCATGTCCTATTTCAACAACATACCTCTCAACTGCAGCTCATCCCTCCTCTGCGGGGATAATGTCTCCTGTGCTCTGACACGTCACTCTGTGTACTCTCAGCCTCAGGATCTGACACTACAGCTACCATGCCTCTTGTAGCAGCCCTCACTCCAGGGCCTCTTCCATGTGCAGTGTCCCCCTCTCTCTTGGGTTCACTATAGTGGCATGGAGTTCTCCCCCTCATCCAGGGCACACATTCCTTGCCCTGGCTCAGTCACCACGCTCAGACTTCCAGGCAATGCTGGGGGAGCCTGGGAGCTTCCACCCCAGGTCCCCAGCTACAACTCTCCTCTCCTGTGTCTTCTCTCTCTTTCTGACACTTTAAAGATCGTGCCTTTAAATGAAAAAGTCAGTCTTCATTGCACGACTATGTGCAAGTGCAACAGGGACATTTTTTTGGGTTTACAAAGTCAAACAATAACACTTCGACCCTGTCTGTCTGGGGTCTCTCAATGACGAATTGTCTGTAGCATGTTTGGAGGAGGTATTGTGGCCCCGGTATCAAATTGGGTACCGGGGCCACCCCACTATGCAGTCCAGATACTTGTTTGGTGGAATTCCGACACGTGGAGGGTTTTTTAATTATATTGTGGCCTCGGTACCAAATTGTGTACCGGGGCCACCACACTACGCAGTCAAGATACTTGTTTGGTGGAATTCAGACCAGTTGAGGGTTTTATTATTATATTGTGTGGACCACTCTATCTATACCACACTACAACTCTATACCACTCTATTTCCTACTTTAATTCTATTTAATTCTATTTCCTACTTTAATTCTATTACTAATTAATTACCATAAAGAGGAACAAAAAAAACCAATTTTACCAAAAGTATAATATGACTTAGACTTACAAACACTACACTTTAAAGATCGTGCCTTTAAATGAAAAAGTCAGTCTTCATTGCACGACTATGTGCAACAGGGACATTTTTTTGGGTTTACAAAGTCAAACAATAACACTTCGACCCTGTCTGTCTGGGGTCTCTCAATGACGAATTGTCTGTAGCATGTTTGGAGGAGGTATTGTGGCCCCGGTATCAAATTGGGTACCGGGGCCACCCCACTATGCAGTCCAGATACTTGTTTGGTGGAATTCCGACACGTGGAGGGTTTTTTAATTATATTGTGGCCTCGGTACCAAATTGTGTACCGGGGCCACCACACTACGCAGTCAAGATAGATAGATGCGTATTGCGTATCATAGATAAAGTACATTCAGTGGTGTGGGGCAAATTGAAAAATATTCCAAATGCACTGACATTATCAAAAACAAGAGGTTGTCACACGCTAAAACTCCAACATGTATATGATGGAGAGGATGGAGGAGCAGCCGTATGTGTAGTGTAATGCAGATCTGTTGAAGGTTTTTTATATATTTTATTGTGGTGCCCAGTGCCCACTCCTCTACGCAGTCCAGATACATTTATTGGTGCGAATCATAAAAGTTCAGGGTTTTTAATATATATTGTGGTGACCCACTCCTCTACGCAGTCCAGGTACATTTATTGGTGCGATTCATAAAAGTTCAGGGTTTTTAAGATATCTTGTGGTGACCCACTCCTATACGCAGTCCAGGTACATTTATTGGTGCGATTCATAAAAGTTCAGGGTTTTTAATAGATATTGTGGTGACCCACTCCTCTACGCAGTCCAGGTACATTTATTGGTGCGATTCATAAAAGTTCAGGGTTTTTAATAGATATTGTGGTGACCCACTCCTCTACGCAGTCCAGGTACATTTATTGGTGCGAATCATAAAAGTTCAGGGTTTTTAAGATATTGTGGTGACCCACTCCTCTACGCAGTCCAGGTACAATTATTGGTGCGAATCATAAAAGTTCAGGGTTTTTAAGATATTGTGGTGACCCACTCCTCTACGCAGTCCAGGTACAATTATTGGTGCGAATCATAAAAGTTCAGGGTTTTTAAGATATTGTGGTGACCCACTCCTCTACGCAGTCCAGGTACAATTATTGGTGCGAATCATAAAAGTTCAGGGTTTTTAATATATTGTGGTGACCCACTCCTCTACGCAGTCCAGGTACAATTATTGGTGCGAATCATAAAAGTTCAGGGTTTTTAAGATATTGTGGTGACCCACTCCTCTACGCAGTCCAGGTACAATTATTGGTGCGAATCATAAAAGTTCAGGGTTTTTAAGATATTGTGGTGACCCACTCCTCTACGCAGTCCAGGTACAATTATTGGTGCGAATCATAAAAGTTCAGGGTTTTTAAGATATCTTGTGGTGACCCACTCCTATACGCAGTCCAGGTACATTTATTGGTGCGATTCATAAAAGTTCAGGGTTTTTAATAGATATTGTGGTGACCCACTCCTCTACGCAGTCCAGGTACATTTATTGGTGCGATTCATAAAAGTTCAGGGTTTTTAATAGATATTGTGGTGACCCACTCCTCTACGCAGTCCAGGTACATTTATTGGTGCGAATCATAAAAGTTCAGGGTTTTTAAGATATTGTGGTGACCCACTCCTCTACGCAGTCCAGGTACAATTATTGGTGCGAATCATAAAAGTTCAGGGTTTTTAAGATATTGTGGTGACCCACTCCTCTACGCAGTCCAGGTACAATTATTGGTGCGAATCATAAAAGTTCAGGGTTTTTAAGATATTGTGGTGACCCACTCCTCTACGCAGTCCAGGTACAATTATTGGTGCGAATCATAAAAGTTCAGGGTTTTTAAGATATTGTGGTGACCCACTCCTCTACGCAGTCCAGGTACAATTATTGGTGCGAATCATAAAAGTTCAGGGTTTTTAAGATATTGTGGTGACCCACTCCTCTACGCAGTCCAGGTACAATTATTGGTGCGAATCATAAAAGTTCAGGGTTTTTAAGATATTGTGGTGACCCACTCCTCTACGCAGTCCAGGTACAATTATTGGTGCGAATCATAAAAGTTCAGGGTTTTTAAGATATTGTGGTGACCCACTCCTCTACGCAGTCCAGGTACATTTATTGGTGCGAATCATAAAAGTTCAGGGTTTTTAAGATATTGTGGTGACCCACTCCTCTACGCAGTCCAGGTACATTTATTGGTGCGATTCATAAAAGTTCAGGGTTTTTAATATATATTGTGGTGACCCACTCCTCTACGCAGTCCAGAAAGATACCTTGTTGCAACGTTTTGGACTAATAACTATATTGTGAGGTGTTCCCAATACACTGTAAATTAGTGGAAATGCTTGTTATTGAATGTTATTGAGGTTAATAATAGCCTAGGAGTGAAAATAAGCCCAAAAACTTGATTTTTAAACTTTTTATGTTTTTTTCAAAAAAAATCCGAATCCAATACCTTAAATCCGAACCGAGACCTTTCGTCAAGTGTTTTGCGAGACAAATCCGAACCTCAAAAATAACGAAAATCCGGATCCAAAACACAAAACACGAGACCTCAAAAGTCGCCGGTGCACATCCCTAATTATAATGTAGTGTATAAAGTTTCTCTTTCTGTGACAAGAACTTGGAGATTGTCAGGTTCACTAAAAGTTAGCGCATGTTTTGCCGGAGGAACGTAGAATAGGGCTGTCGTCATCGCCTAGGGATTACAATAAAATGGCCATATCACATTCTCCGTGCCATACATAATAAAAGCAGTTAACAAGGAAATTATAAGGTGCAATAAACACAATACTTCTCTAACTCAATACAATAAAATATAATTGCAGACAATGTCATTATCATGATTTATATATATATATATATATATATATATATATATATATATATATATATATATATATATATATATATAGCGCCAGCAGATTCCATAGCGCTTTACAATTGGGAACAAATAGTAATAAAACAATATTGGGTAATACATACGGAGAGGTAACAGCACACTGCTTGCAAGCTTGCAAACCATGGGATATCATAGGTTATTTGGTTCTATTATTGCTATGGTTTATAGAAAAAGATGCACCAACCTGGGCCATCTTAACAACATTATGGGGGCCCCCAGGCAAAGCAGTGCACCGGGGGCCCTATATATACATATATATGTATGTATGTATATATATATATATATATATATATATATATATATATATATGGATATAGATGTATAGAGATACAGATATAGATATATAGAGATAGAGATAGATAGATGTACTTGCTCAGTGACCCTTGAAGATTTTTTTTGCAGGTTTTTTCTTTTGCAGGATTATTTATTCTAATTAGGAGCCCTGCCTATGGGTCCCCCTTGCCCGTGGGGCCCCCGGGCACCTGCCCATCGTGCCCAATGGAAAAGATGGCCCTGGCACCAACACTGTACAAAGCAGCACTTCCCCTCTGCAAAAGGATGTGAGCTCTGAGCTGTTGGATATCAGATGTCATCTTATAATATTAATGGGATGAATTTGCTCCTTCTAGTTTTAATTTAGCGCAGAAGCGCATTTCTTGGATCACCTTGCCTAGTATAAAAAAAAAGGATAAAAAAAACTTAAAATAAAAGAAAATTGCCACATGTAATAAACACAGTCTCATTACTCCCTATCTTTCATAATTCATTTAAGCAATAAATGAGTCTAGTACAAGCAGTCTTTAGTTCTGCAAGTGCCCATGTGCTCTGACAACCATGGGTATGCTGCCACTGGTAATTCTACAAGCACCAGGAAGTTTATGTCAGGGCTTTCTGGAACCGGTAGTGCCACATATTAAAATACTATTTTTGGGCATTTTACAATATTTTTCTTCAACACCCACCACCCAGGGCTGTTGCGAGGAGTCCTAGTGCCCTCTCAGGGAGTGAGACACTTATATTTGCAGGCCCAATTCCCCCAGGGATTTTATCCCTGTGCTGAACAGGCTTGGGCTGTGTCCCACTATGACAGTGAATCCTAAACTGCTGGTTTCTCTGTTATAGTGTGACCAGCCCTGTCTGTCTTAGCCTGTTGCTGGTTATGGCTTTTGCAATGGTAACTCAAGCAGATCATCCCTCCTCAGTAGCATAATAAGTCCTGACTATGAGCGCTGCTGTTTAGTTCAATTTATCTTAGGGGGGTGGGAGGAGATAGTGTTTATTTATTTTCTTATTGTTTTAGCACTGCAAAATTCTGTGCTGCTGAGTACTGCACCAGCACTACTATACTTGGCCTAAGCTTGCACACCCATTCCCTGTCCAGCAGGGCCGTAACTAGGGCTGTGCGACAGGGACGACCGCCCAGGGCGCAACACTGAAGGCGGGCGCAAATTAGGAATATTTTAGGTTCATTTGGTTAAAATTGAGGGCTAGGGGGGCGGCATTTGTCTTTCTCGTCCCAGGCGCTAGAATTCTAAGTTACAGCTCTGCTGTCCAGTTTCCAGTTACGCCCCTCTAGGCATAAGGAATAGTAAGGAGTCAAAAGTATAAGATGGGACTGAATCTGTAAACGGACATATGCATATGCATCTTTGGTGTACATGCGCAGTACAGAAATGTGTATTTTATGCAAAAAAACAGATGTATGACCAACTCTAAATGATGCCCTTTGTGTAGCTCTGTTTAAATATCACAAAAATCACAAAAGCCCTTATAATATATAAGATGATAGAATTATAACTCTTATCATAGGCAAACCGAGGGGGGGGGGGGGTTCCTAGCGCCTGGAAACCCCCTCCAAGCCTGTGACACTGTATAATTGAGGTGGCTGGATCCTGTCCCCGCTTCACACAGCTCTGCTTGAAAACAGTAGTGCACGCTGCATTGCCCATGTATATTATGGGGATAGGAAGAGTTGGAGAGCAGCCAAGCACTGTCTAATATTATAGCCACGCCCCATGCATGCTGGTCACGCCCACTGGTGGCGTGATGTGGAAACCCCCCTCTGCAAATCCTGCGTTTGCCCCTGCTCATATTAAGGTTGCTTCAGATTTTTAGGAAAATTCTGCCCTAAAATATTGTCTCTAAATAAAATACAAAATATCCAGCTAATGTAACATTAAAATAATTAGCAATTTCGCTGGGTTACCTTTTTCGAGCAGATATAGTGTAAAATGGTAACTAAGCTTAATCTGGTCACTGTCAATAAAATAATGTTTGTGTGTATCTAAAATGTTATAAAAATTCAAATACATACCTCCCTTGCCTCCCTGTTCTATTGAATTCTGAAAAGAAACACTTATAAATGCCTAGTTTTTAGAACATGCAGGTACAGCCTCATTTTCCACATTTCTGGATACAACGTGAGTGAAAAACAAATCGCCTACAGCCTTATTAAACAGAGGAATAAAAGGTCTGTCTGGGCGTCCTCATTGTGACTTTTTATTCCACCAATTTTATCAGTGAACACAGCTATTTACGGTACATCCAAACAGATGGGTTTATTTCTTTTTTAGAAACAAAAAGCACAATCTTTTTTTTCCCATCCTGTACCTGGCATTCTAAACAACCAAAACATTCATGGGTATTTATGAGTTTTTTCTTAAAAGTCCATTCAAGGGAATAGAAAGACATTTAGGGGCCTACATTTTCCTAACTGAAAACTTTCTCATCTGTCAGCTCTGCTCTGAAGAGCAGAGCTGGACAGTGCATGTGTGGAGGGATCATGTGATCCCGCCCTACCACATGACTCACCTTCTTGAAGTCCAGGATGTTAGTGCGCATGCCAGAGGTTTTCAGTCGGCGCATGCGCACTAACAAAAAAAGAGGAGAAGTTCAACGCAGCCTTCTTCGGATGAGAAGAGACTGCTTTGAAGAGATGAGTCACTTCTCAGGGTCAGCAGGTTATCGGCACTGTTGTCTCTGAGATCTTTTTTGATACATTGCCGGAAACTTTCAATCCTTATCAAGGAGATAAGGATTTAAAAGTTTCAACCAAAAAAACAAAGCATGATAAATAGGCCCCTTAAGGAGTATATAGCGATAAACACGGATTGTGCTTGGAAGCATTTTGTAAAGTAAGAGACCTGAAGGAAAGCTGTAACAGAGTGAGCCTCCATGGATGGCATCTATCACCATAACCAATAATACATAGTAATTAAACGATGGGGAAAGATGCCATATATAGAGGTTCGGTAAGGCAAACAAACACAGGAAAAGTAATTTATTAAAGTGCAGAACTGCAGTGCCCTCTGTGCCAATGCAGTTTATGATTAGAGCACATTTGCCTACTCTCCTGGAACATCTGTAAAACCCATGAATTTCGGGGAGGTCTCATGGACTTCCATGAGAGTATACCATCCTCCTGGATCCCGCCTCTCCTTCTTGTAGAAAGGACTGGGTCTTGAGGATGCGATTTGCATCATCAGGCTTTGTTAGGCAGGTCCTGATGATGCGATTCGGAAGGGAGGTCCAAAGAGTTGGCAAGTATGGACTAGAGTTGTGTGATTCTTTCAAAATTCAATCTGTGACTGACTGATTTGTAAATCTTGCAGATGAAACAGTATTTCATACAGGAAGTTTCTTTACCACTAGGAAAGGCTGCCATCAGGGGGGTACAGCAGTATGAGGCCCCACCAGCCCTGTGCCCAAACAAATTTATTAGTTGAGGAGGGGGACCTCCGCAGTGAAATAATGAATTTAGAGGGCTCCATTTCTGGGCAGCAACTACTCCTGAGATATGAGGGGTAGAGAGAGGCTTCTGTCCTAAATTAAGGGATGCGGCAGCGGGCTCCCTTGTAGGAAGTGTGTCCGCTTCCACTCACAAGATGTGCGAGGTGACATGACTGTCACAATTTGCTCCAGTGACAGCCCCCCAGGTGCACTTCTGAGAGACGCAAGGCCCCCCTGACAAGGCAGAGAGGCTACTTGCAGCATCGCCAATGTCATGCAATTAATAACGTCACAATGCTGGGTAATGGTATGTGTGGGAAAAGAACGGGGGGGATGGTTAGGCATATTTTGAGTGGAGGATAATTTAAAAATGAGGGTGGAATGATAGAAGGTACATTTGTAATGGGCCCCACAATTTGTGGTGGCAGCCCTGTGTGGGGAGGTCTGATGACATGTGGGGAAGTCTGATGTGCATGGGGGTAGGTCTGAGGGTCATATTGTTTCTCCAGGCATTATCTCTCCACGCTACACTTCTGCATCCACTGGACACAAAGAGGGGTAGAGGAGGTCAGAGAGAAGAGTGGTGGAGCCTCTACCCCCAGAACCATCTTTCTCCAGCTCATGTGTGACCTATGTGAATGGGAGCTAGGCGTGGTGTTTGCTAGCATTCTTCTCCATGTTTTGCTGTTAAAACATGCTCTTATTTTGCTTTTACTCTTCACAAATAATCTTTATTGTTTAGAGAGACATATTTTTTAAGTCAAATTATATAAAATTGCCTACATTGATTATAGTAAAATGATTTTAAACAAGCCTACAGCAATATTTATTTCAATGAAAACAAACTTTCAAAAGACAGAATTAATTCTGTTATAATTAGAAATAAAAGTATAGAAAAACACTTTGAACCAACGTTTACTGCAATATTTATTTAAATGAAAAATAGTCATAAGAGAACATCCAATACACACAATAAGTGTTTCTATAAAAAAATAAGTGTTTATAACACAATTTAGTGTTGCGAATAGAAAAAAAGTTTAATAAGCAAACTTGGACCACAGTTATCGTGCTAGTTTTTATTTATTTTTTTAGTAAAAAGAGGCAGTTATAAGACAGATAATTTCCGGGACCAGTTGGCACATTCACGTTATTTGAATCACAGCTACTGTGATATTTATTTGAATGAATAAAGACCTTTAAAAGTGTAGGTGAACTGTAAGAAAATTTTCAATTAATGTTTTGTGTTGCTTGATTTGTTCTTTGCACCAATGTAATAAAAACAAGAATAACACATGTAATAAGACCACTTCCAATGTCCTCAAATTTGCAATATAAATGAGGCTAAATCAAGCAGTATTTAATAAGAAAAAATAATAAAGGGGTAGGTCCTCAAATATTAGTAGGATGATATTCTGACTATCGCCATGATTATTTTCAGGTGGCTCAACAAACCTGTAAAACTAGGCACATCGCATTTTGCTAGAGCAGATCCAAGGACCAGGAAGTGTGTATGCACCTTGAAACATGCAAAAAGGTGCATGTCGGAACATAGAGAATTTATAGTTATTTATAAGGGTTAACCCATCACATAATTGTGGGGAATAATGCCTAAATCATAACTGCAGTGTATATATGTTATATCAAATTAGTCCATTTATAAGTTGAGCTACTAAAGTGTAAAATATGAAGACACAAAGTCTGTTGTATGTGTATTTGATGGCTCTGCACATTCCAGTGTGAGAAGATAGGAG
This sequence comes from Mixophyes fleayi, assembly GCF_038048845.1. NCBI lineage: Eukaryota > Metazoa > Chordata > Amphibia > Anura > Limnodynastidae > Mixophyes > Mixophyes fleayi. The sequence goes on from NC_134406.1 coordinate 189,714,118, forward strand.
TGTCACCTGTGGCAGATTCAAAGAGATATATCCTGGCCTGGGATGGAGTTTTGACACCTGAATAGACTTTTAGAAACTGCTCAGCATGGTGTCTGGCTCAAAGAGCCCATGTGCTGACTTGGCTACATGTGATATAGACAAAAATAATTCAGTTTTAAAATGTGCCACTTAAAATCTATAAAAGTAGTGACTAACCACATATTCCTCAATAGCATGATGAAGGGCAGTTCAAATGTCAAATTAAGAATTCTGCCAAACAGAGAAGTTAAGGAAATGAGTGTAAGCTCTATAAATACACTATATTTAGGCGTGTTTGGTATCAAAAGATGGACAAATTCATAGGGGATTTATTAATAATAAACTTGGGTCTGTATGACTCTCCACAGAAAAGTTAGGTCACATAGTAGAATTGGGTAGTAAATCAGACAACATGCAAATGGTGATTGAAAAAAGTATCACAGATCACAACCTCCAGGAGGTGGGAAGGTGTAAAGGTGTCTTTAAAAAGCTGAGACCCATTACAACAAATTGTCAGTCTTTTGGGAAAATCAATCCACATTGATAAGCTGTCCATCTTCCTAGCCAATTTCCCATTTCCCACAGATTATGTGTCACGGGCACTAGGAGTCTTTACCCAGGGATCACCAGATGGTAGGCTTACCAGAGCAATGTAGATGGTAATAGGGTACTCTGGTAGCTGGGTGATCACGGAACATGAAATGATGACCGATGAGATGCTCAGGAAAGTCTATGACTAGCAACACTGGTAATACTGAGGTAATGATTCACAAGGAACTGTATGGACAAGGGCACGTGAAGGTAGTCAGTGGTCTGCGATAGCAAGTTGTACCACTGCTATAGTGAGGAGGAATGTCCAACAGAAACAAGGAGGTGATGAGAGTCAGCGGTCTGCGGGTAGCAAGTTGTACCGCTGTCTGAGTGAAGGAATGGAATCCAAGTGGAGGTATCCAGGTAGTCAATGGTCTGCGGTAGCAAGTTGTACCACTGCTATGTGAGAGGATAATGGAACAGGTGATACCGGAAACAGGGATCAGTGGTCTGACATCAGCAAGTTGTACCACTGCATATATATGTGAGGAGGTGCACGGGGGAAGACTGCAACACAGGATATACACAGGCACCTTATACACGACCCACAGTAATATGCACAATATAGGTATATATATATGTAAATGACTGATCAGGTCTGCAATCTAGAAAGTCTCTTGAAGTAGTCCAGCACAATGATAACACAGTCAATGATGGCAATAGACTCAGCGGATAGCAGACTCCAGAGAGAACCAAACACAGTCCAGCAAGATATGCAATACACAGCACAGTCAATGAGAAGTATGCATACCGTGGTTCAGCAGTAGCAGTCAGATGGGGTTGCAGCGGTACCTGAGCGGCTGGAGGCCGACTGGATAGGAAGTCCCTGGATAGGAGAAGCAGCGGTCTAGCAGGTGCAGCGCACAGGTGAGTAGACCGACAGGGACACGAATCCACAGGAGTCAGCAACACGTGGAACTGGACTCATAGGAAACCCAGGAGAATGGAGATGATCCAGCAGAGGGTAGTAGAAGAGATACAAATCCAATGCTGACAGGAGGGTAGAGGCCAGTGGAACACGTGAAGGCGTGGAGAGTGGATCAGCAGGAGATGGACGATAGCGCTGACCACAGCGGCAGGACTCAGCGGCACACGGAGGTAACCAGTAGCAACCACAGGAACCAACAGCGATGGGAAACAGGAGTGCAGCGCAGGGCAGGAGCTGTAGATCACGAAGTGAAGCAGATGGTAATGAAAAGCGGCAGTCTCGAGGAAGGCACAGCAAAGATGAGATGAGAGTGTAGTGCACGGAGGCAGCGGATAGTAGTCAGCTGGCAGTCACGATGTTGAACACAGGCGAGTTGCAAGCAGGAGACTGTAGTGCACAGAGGCAGCGGATAGTAGTCAGCTGGCAGTCACGATGTTAAACACAGGCGAGTTGCAAGCAGGAGACTGTAGTGCACGGAGGCAGCGGATAGCAATCAGCAAACAGACTTGATGAGAAGCAGGTGAGTGAGGTAAAAGCTGGAGTGCACGGAGGCAGCGGATAGCAATGAGCAAACAGTCACATTGATATAAAATAACGTTGAAGTGGTGTAGAAGACTGTAGTGCACGGAGGCAGCGGATAGGAATCAGCAAACAGTCATGATGATATAAAATAACGTTGAAGTGGTTTAGAAGACTGTAGTGCACGGAGGCAGCGGATAAGAATCAGCAAACAGTCCTGATGATACAGTTGATGGTAGAAGTGGTATGGAAACCACAGAAGTAGAAGTGGTTTGGAAACCACAGGAATCAGCAGCACTGAATACACAGGTAATACAGGAACACCTTCAGAGACTCATGAGGAATGAGACTCCAAGATCAGGCAACGTGGTAGTGACCACAGGTGCTTAATATAGGGAGGTTGCCTGATCTGCCAATTAAGTTAAAGGGGTATACACTGAAGTATAGAAAAGGGCTGCGCATGCGCAGACCCTCAGGATGGTGGACGGCCACGGTTCCTAAATGTCCGGGAAGAGGCACTCACGGTCCGGTGAGTGACAGTACCCCCCCTTTTAAAGGTGGGCACAGAACGCCTGGAACCGGGCTTGTCCGGATTTTTGGAGTAAAACTTCTTCAAAAGGGCAGGAGCATTAAGATCTTCAGCTTTGATCCAAGAGCGCTCCTCAGGACCAAAGCCCTTCCAATGAACGAGGAAGTGGAGGACTCCTCGCGAAATTTTTGCATCTAGTACCTCGGTAATCTCAAAATCCTCCTCCTGATGGACTTGAACTGGCTGCGGAGCTGAGGGAGGAGTTGAAAAACGGTTGATAATAAGAGGTTTGAGCAAAGATACATGGAAGGCATTAAAAATCCGAAGACTCTTAGGAAGAAGGAGTTTCACACATACTGGATTGATAACTTGAATGATCCTATATGGACCAATAAAACGAGGGGCGAATTTCATGGATGGAACCTTCAAACGAATATTTTTTGTGGATAACCAGACACGATCTCCAATTTTTAGTGGTGGAATAGCCCGCCTCTTCTTATCAGCGAAAGATTTATATTTGACAGATGTCTTCTTTAAACAGGTTCTAACCTGAGACCAGATATTTTTAAAGGTCTGACAAACAGTCTCCACCGCAGGAACTTGGGTGGGCGGGAGGGCAGGAAATTCCGGAAAAGACGGATGGTGACCGTAGACCACAAAGAATGGAGTTTTGGATGATGACTCATGGTACATGTTGTTATGGGCGAACTCAGCCCAAGGGAGTAACTCTACCCAGTTGTCTTGATTGGCTGATGAAAATATCCTTATAAAAGTCTCAAGATCTTGATTGACACGTTCGGTTTGTCCATTGGATTGTGGATGGTAAGAAGATGAGAGTGCTAATCGTATGCCCAAGGTTTTACAAAGGGCTCGCCAGAATCTGGACACGAATTGTACTCCTCTATCAGACACAATCTCAGATGGACATCCATGGATACGGAAGATCTCTTTAATGAAATATTCAGCCAGGATAGACGAGGAAGGCAAACCAGACAGAGGGATGAAATGAGCCATCTTCGAAAATCTGTCCACTACCACCCAAATAGTGTTATGGTTCTTACTAGGTGGTAAGTCAGTAACGAAATCCATACTAATATGGGTCCATGGTTTGGACGGAATGGGTAGTGGTCGCAGCAACCCTGCTGGGGTTCTGCGGGAGGATTTGAATTGCGAACATAATTCACAGGAAGCAATGAACTCTTTGACGTCTCTCCTCATTGAAGGCCACCAGTAACTTCGAGAGAGGATCTCAAAAGTCTTGTGTTCACCGGCGTGTCCAGAAAAACGAGAGGCATGGAACCACGAAAGGATTTTCCTCCTTAGAGTAGAAGGCACGAGGGTCTTCCCAAATGGTAGCGTTTTGGTGGATGAAGCAGCCAGTGAGATACATTTGGGGTCTAGAATGGTATGGTTGGAAACCTCTTCTATATCAGAGGACGTAGCAAAGGCTCTAGATAAGGCATCAGCTTTTTTGTTCTTGGCAGCTGGTTTGAAGGTAATTATTAATTCAAAACGGGAAAAGAAAAGAGACCATCTTGCTTGACGAGGGTTCAAGCATTGGGCAGACTGGAGATATGACAAGTTCTTATGATCCGTGAAGATCGTCACCGGATGGCGAGCTCCCTCCAACAAGTATCTCCATTCCTCTAATGCGGCTTTGATAGCCAGTAATTCCTTGTCTCCGATGGTATAATTCTTCTCTGCGGGTAGGAGACCCCGAGAATAGAAGGCACAAGGGTGGAATTTTTGCTGTTCCGAGCGTTGGGAGAGAATAGCTCCTAAGCCCACATTAGAGGCATCTACTTCTAGGAAAAAAGGGAGTGTCACATCAGGCTGACGAAGGATTGGAGCCGAAGAGAAGGACTCTTTTAATGTTTGAAAGGCTTGAATAGCCTCAGTAGACCATTGCTTAGGATTAGCCCCTTTACGAGTCAGGGCCACAATAGGAGATGCAATGGAAGAAAAATCTTGAATGAAGCGTCTATAGTAATTGGCAAAACCTAAAAAACGCTGGATGGCACGAAGAGTAGTTGGCTGGGGCCAATGTAGTACAGCATTTACTTTGTCAGGATCCATCTTCAGACCAACTCCGGAAACAATATACCCCAAGAATGGAATCTGGGGTAATTCGAATGAACATTTTTCTAATTTACAGAACAATGAATTTTTCCGTAGCCTGGAGAGGACTTCTGCCACATGTTGGTGGTGAGAAGGCAGGTCCTGTGAAAAAATCAATATGTCGTCCAGGTAGACGACGACACATACATATAATAAGTCCCGAAAAATCTCATTAATGAAGCCCTGAAAAACAGCGGGGGCATTACATAGCCCGAAAGGCATTACCAGATATTCGTAATGCCCGTCTCTGGTGTTAAACGCCGTCTTCCATTCGTCACCGGAACGGATTCTGATTAAATTGTAAGCACCACGAAGATCCAACTTAGTAAAAATACGGGCTCCCTTGATGCGGTCAAATAGCTCAGTGATCAACGGAATGGGATACCGGTTCTTGATAGTAATGGCATTGAGTCCACGAAAATCTATACAAGGGCGTAATGATCCATCCTTCTTTTTGACAAAGAAGAACCCAGCTCCAGCGGGCGAGGTGGAAGGTCGAATGAACCCACGCTGGAGGTTCTCCCGTATATATTCAGATGTAGCTTGAGTTTCAGGTAACGAGAGTGGATAGACCCGGCCTCTGGGAGGAGTCTTGCCAGGAAGAAGATCAATCGGACAATCCCAAGAACGATGAGGAGGAAGACGTTCAGACTGAGCTTTATCAAAAACATCGGTAAATGAAGCATATTGAGGAGGGAGTCCCGGTGAAATAGCTGAAATGGAAGCTTGCTGTACCTTGAGAGGAATGACTTGGGAAAGGCAATGATGGTGACATTCAGGCCCCCAAGACGTGACTTGAGGGGTGCGCCAGTCAATCTGGGGAGAGTGACACTGAAGCCATGGAAGGCCTAGGACAATCGGACTTGTCGTAACAGGAAGAATTAAAAACGATATCTCTTCATGATGCAGAGCACCAATCTGAAGGGTTACTGGAGACGTACTCTGGGTGATGAGACCGTTGATGAGACGTGATCCATCGATAGCCGTCACAGTAATGGGAGTTTTTAAGGTAATCATTGGTAGAGACCATTGATTAACTAACGATTTGGAAATAAAATTTCCTGCTGCTCCGGAATCAATCAATGCCTGTGACTCAAAGGTCTTGGTAGCAAAGGAAATAGTCACATCAAAAGCGCAGACTTTAGATTTCATAGACGATGGAGAGGACTCCAGGGACCCTAACTTCACCTCTCCAGAACTAGTTAGGGCCTGGCATTTCCCGATCTCTTAGGGCAGGAGCTGAGGACATGAGTGGAATCAGCACAATAGATACAGAGTCTATTCTTGACTCTTCGTTTCCTCTCCTCAGAAGATAACTTGGAACGTCCAATCTCCATGGGAATCACAGCGGGTGACACTGGACGAAATTGAGGGTTAGAGCGAAAAGGTGCTTTAGCAGAAGTCGTTTTCTCAGCCTCTCTTTCACGAAATCTCATATCAACACGATGGCATAGAGAGATCAAATCTTCAAGTGACGAAGGAAGCTCTTGGGTAGTCAGTGCATCTTTAATTTTATCGGAAAGCCCCTGCCAGAAGGCGGCAACTAGGGCTTCAGTGTTCCACTGAAGTTCAGAGGCTAAGATCCTAAATTGAATGACGTACTGGCCTACAGTATGAGATCCTTGTCGCAGACGGAGGATGCTGGAAGCAGCGGAGGTCACACGACCTGGTTCATCGAACACACTTCGGAATGTAGAAATGAATTTGGCACTATCTTGTAATATTGGATCGTTCCTCTCCCACAGAGGGGAGGCCCAAGCCAGGGCTTGTCCTGAAAACAAAGAGATAAGATAGGCCACTCTGGAACGATGGGTAGAAAAATTTTGAGGTTGGAGCTCAAAATGGACTGAACATTGGTTAAGGAAACCCCTACAAGTTTTGGGGTCTCCATCGTACTTTGACGGAGTAGGCAGGTGAAGCGTGGAAGCTATAAACACCTGGGATGGCAATGGGGAAACGGAGGAAAGCACAGGAGCTTCAGTAGTAGCTGTCACAGTCTGTCCAGATGTTCCTTGGGAGGTTAATGACTGATAACACTGAAGTAACAGCTGTTGGCGGGCATCCTGTTGCTCCACACGGCTAACCAGATGTTGCAGCATCTCTTTGGCGGTAGGTTCCACATCTGGGTCTGTCATGGCCTGATCTTACTGTCACGGGCACTAGGAGTCTTTACCCAGGGATCACCAGATGGTAGGCTTACCAGAGCAATGTAGATGGTAATAGGGTACTCTGGTAGCTGGGTGATCACGGAACATGAAATGATGACCGATGAGATGCTCAGGAAAGTCTATGACTAGCAACACTGGTAATACTGAGGTAATGATTCACAAGGAACTGTATGGACAAGGGCACGTGAAGGTAGTCAGTGGTCTGCGATAGCAAGTTGTACCACTGCTATAGTGAGGAGGAATGTCCAACAGAAACAAGGAGGTGATGAGAGTCAGCGGTCTGCGGGTAGCAAGTTGTACCGCTGTCTGAGTGAAGGAATGGAATCCAAGTGGAGGTATCCAGGTAGTCAATGGTCTGCGGTAGCAAGTTGTACCACTGCTATGTGAGAGGATAATGGAACAGGTGATACCGGAAACAGGGATCAGTGGTCTGACATCAGCAAGTTGTACCACTGCATATATATGTGAGGAGGTGCACGGGGGAAGACTGCAACACAGGATATACACAGGCACCTTATACACGACCCACAGTAATATGCACAATATAGGTATATATATATGTAAATGACTGATCAGGTCTGCAATCTAGAAAGTCTCTTGAAGTAGTCCAGCACAATGATAACACAGTCAATGATGGCAATAGACTCAGCGGATAGCAGACTCCAGAGAGAACCAAACACAGTCCAGCAAGATATGCAATACACAGCACAGTCAATGAGAAGTATGCATACCGTGGTTCAGCAGTAGCAGTCAGATGGGGTTGCAGCGGTACCTGAGCGGCTGGAGGCCGACTGGATAGGAAGTCCCTGGATAGGAGAAGCAGCGGTCTAGCAGGTGCAGCGCACAGGTGAGTAGACCGACAGGGACACGAATCCACAGGAGTCAGCAACACGTGGAACTGGACTCATAGGAAACCCAGGAGAATGGAGATGATCCAGCAGAGGGTAGTAGAAGAGATACAAATCCAATGCTGACAGGAGGGTAGAGGCCAGTGGAACACGTGAAGGCGTGGAGAGTGGATCAGCAGGAGATGGACGATAGCGCTGACCACAGCGGCAGGACTCAGCGGCACACGGAGGTAACCAGTAGCAACCACAGGAACCAACAGCGATGGGAAACAGGAGTGCAGCGCAGGGCAGGAGCTGTAGATCACGAAGTGAAGCAGATGGTAATGAAAAGCGGCAGTCTCGAGGAAGGCACAGCAAAGATGAGATGAGAGTGTAGTGCACGGAGGCAGCGGATAGTAGTCAGCTGGCAGTCACGATGTTGAACACAGGCGAGTTGCAAGCAGGAGACTGTAGTGCACAGAGGCAGCGGATAGTAGTCAGCTGGCAGTCACGATGTTAAACACAGGCGAGTTGCAAGCAGGAGACTGTAGTGCACGGAGGCAGCGGATAGCAATCAGCAAACAGACTTGATGAGAAGCAGGTGAGTGAGGTAAAAGCTGGAGTGCACGGAGGCAGCGGATAGCAATGAGCAAACAGTCACATTGATATAAAATAACGTTGAAGTGGTGTAGAAGACTGTAGTGCACGGAGGCAGCGGATAGGAATCAGCAAACAGTCATGATGATATAAAATAACGTTGAAGTGGTTTAGAAGACTGTAGTGCACGGAGGCAGCGGATAAGAATCAGCAAACAGTCCTGATGATACAGTTGATGGTAGAAGTGGTATGGAAACCACAGAAGTAGAAGTGGTTTGGAAACCACAGGAATCAGCAGCACTGAATACACAGGTAATACAGGAACACCTTCAGAGACTCATGAGGAATGAGACTCCAAGATCAGGCAACGTGGTAGTGACCACAGGTGCTTAATATAGGGAGGTTGCCTGATCTGCCAATTAAGTTAAAGGGGTATACACTGAAGTATAGAAAAGGGCTGCGCATGCGCAGACCCTCAGGATGGTGGACGGCCACGGTTCCTAAATGTCCGGGAAGAGGCACTCACGGTCCGGTGAGTGACATTATGCCACTCATGTAAGTGATACTCTGAATGTAACCCCTTTTATTTTAAGCTGCTTTGCTTGTGTATGTTATATCAGTTGTATATTAACTGTTAAATAGTTCACTGTGTATGCTCTTCGCTCTACACAATACCTTAAATAATATAAACAACTTATATAGAATAAAGACACGGAGACTTGAGTAAAGTGGCACTAAAAACTATTTTATTATAACCTTTTAAAACCTGGTGGCGGAGAAAGGGCACTGAAGATCAGCTCCAGCGATACCCAACCAAGCGTGGACATGGCAATATAGCCTTAAGTCCACCCACTTCTCTCATAACCCCACTGCTTGGCCGGCCCTAACCTGATGTCAGAGTAAACTGCACTCACCTCACTACTCACTCCCCATCCCTCACTGAGCCGGGCGAGGCCCCTCCCCACGGAAGGTACAAGAGTAACCGATCGCCTTGTAAGGGGACAGATACCTGCGCCAATCATGATAGAGCCGTCTATATCAGCCGCTGATCATATTGTCTTCCTCCCTACCAAAACTGTAAACCTACCAACCGGCATTATGCTAAACCACCATTATACACTAAGGGCCTGGGTCATTAAGGAGAGCAAAGCATAAAAAAGGAGTAACATTTGCACCTGGGCAAAACCATGTTGCATTGGAGGGGGAGGTAAATTTAAAATGTTGGGACAGATTTATACTTGGGGTAGGACATGTCCTAGATCAACTTTAAATTTCAGTGTAATAATAAAGCTAGTAAGTATTTGTGTGCTAGATGAAAAAACAGTCAGTATTTAACTTATGTGCAAAATAATAAAATAATTTGCACCCCTTAAATTGTAACATGGTTTGTCCCAGAGAACATTTACTCCTTTTTTGCCTTAATGACTCAGGCCCTAACACTTCCTTAAAATGGCGTGGGTGGGCGGGATTTTGCCAGCCGAGTGACTCACCCAGGAAATGCATCACCTATACAAAGCCACAAAGACCTCCCCTCAGCATCACTGGCCAGACCCACACCCCACGTTAACTCTTTCAGGTAAGTGCAAACACGAATGCAACACTGTCACTATTTAATTTCGTTCGTCTAAAAGGGGACTCTCTTGTACTTTTATTTATATCTGAATGCCCTGTACATTTGTATATTAAATCTATAATTTAATATGTGGCGTGTTTGATACTCTAACAAATCCATTAGCCTGTTAAGAAGAATATAGCTCGACCAAGTTAACCTTTTGAATGTTGTTGTGTGATTTGTTGATACATTTCATTAACAAGCTTAGTATGTTCTTGCATTTACAATTGTGTAACAGTCTGGAGACGTGAAGAGTTAACTCTTTGTTTGCTGGTGTGTGTCTCGTTAGTCTGTGGGTAGCTAGAAGCCTTGTGTGCCAGTGTCTGACAGTATATTGGGGTCCTATTGCCTGTATTCAATAGGTGGTGGCAAATCTGAAGGGTGTTGGGGTGTGAGCGCTCTTTGGGCGCGATTCAGTAGATCTATAACGTGTGTGATAGGTAGTGAGAGACTGCGGGCTGGAATCGTGTGCAACCTCATACAGCAACCACCCAAACTCACGGCAGTTGGGAGCATGTTTGTGACAGTGCACTTTAGCATATTGTGTAAATTACCATTACTTTTCTGTTTCAATAAGCAGTTTGGTTGCGTTCCCCTTAGGGCTTGAATTGTTTACAATATGCAGAATGGATGATAACTGATTAACCAGTAAGAGCTAGGCTAGAGGAGACCGCGCCTCCTAGAATGGAGATATCTGCTAGACTTAAGGGGGATGTCCATTTTTTTATTGTATATATCCTTCAATCTGAGAATATAGTTATTCCTTTTTCTGGCATGTTGTAATTGAAAATGAGCATCAAATGAGCATCTGCAGTACTAAGGGTTAAGTGTTGGCAGAGAGCTGCAATGTTGTTGAATCAAGGTAGTGTGAAATATAAAAAGCTGTGCAGCTGCCTCAGTTCTATTGGGCTTAAGGGAGAGTGGGAGGCTAGACTACTACTACTATTACTCAGACTACTATCATTTCAAAATCACCTGATGCATGTTGGCTGAAATCTTCCATTAATTATTAGATAAAATATTCAAATGTTGCCTAGCCTATCAGCAGAAGGAGTTTGAAATATATCAAAAAAGAAAGTGCAAATATGATCATTATCATATAGGGAATATGATGATAGTTGTGGAGCTTAATATTATGTATATTAAAAGTCAAGAAGAGTTTAAGGCCATGTAAAACATGAGGCTATAGGCCAAGTGTTTTCATGTAGGTCACAGAAATCTTCGCCCTATACTGAAGCTCTGCACTCCAGGCCTGCTGGGGGAAAAAATCTGCATTAATATGCAAACACCCTGGGCAATGACAGCTGGAGTGCAAAGTACCACCTAGTGAGTCAAACATTTGTGTCTCTCATAGAATGGAGTAACCTGAAGGGGGTATGATAAGTGACCACAATAAGGTATACCTCACCGAGTGTTACAGTCACTGAAGGCAACTATCAATCAGGATTGGCGTAGGCCTTCCTGAGGTGCGAAGTCTAACGGACCACCCGGTCTTCACCAAGAACTGCCGCAAGACAGAAGGTATTTTGCTGCCGGGAGTCCGCAGATCGTTGCCATCAAGGTAGCTCCCTGATGTGATAGAGGGTAGATGGATGGATGCAGCTGGATAAACACAGGCAGGTACAGAGGCCATGGTCAATATACTAAGTGGGTTGGATATGCTATGAGCTACACAGAGTAGAGGACAATCCAGAAAGCGAGGTCAGCAAACAAGTCTGGTCGGATACATACTGAAATATGTGGTGCCAAGGACAATCCAGAAAGCGGGTCAGAAAACAATCCGGGTCGTATACACAGTGAAGAAAGCAGCACAAGAGTTAATCCAGGAAACGTAGTCAGACAAGCCAGGAGAAATTCACTAAGAACCGAGAACCAGAAAGCACAGCGGGAACCAGAAGCAGGAGTTAGCAACCTGCTGCTCTGACACAATCAGTGTGTCAGAGCAGGGCCATCTGTTCCATTGGGCACGATGGGCAGCTGCCCGGGGGCCCCACGTGCAAGGGGGCCTCATAGGCACAGCTCTTAATGAGAATACATAATCCTGCAAAAGAAAAAAACCTGCAAAAAAAACCTTCAAGGGTCACTAAGCAAGTACATCTATCTATCTCTATCTCTATATATCTATATCTGTATCTGTATCTGTATCCATCTATATATCTATATCTATATCTAGGTGCCCCGGTGCACTGCTTTGCCTGGGGGCCCATAATGTTGTTAAGATGGCCCTGTGTCAGAGTGAATCTTATGTAGAGCAGTGAGCTTCAAACTCCCTGTCCAGAGTCATATGATCTCAGCACCAGGAAGTAAACAAGTGAATGCTGTGATCGGGATTGTGAAACAGGCAAGTTCTCTCTATCAAGTCATTGGTCTGAGGGTGAAAGGCGGAATATAAATTTAACTTGATACCACAGCTGTGGCAGACAGTGGTAGTCTTAACTGTGATGCTGACAACCTCAACAGCATATACCACGCCATCATGACAGCGACTGCTTCAAAGCCGGACTTGAAAGTATTGCGATGGCTTCAAAAATGGACTTGAAAGGAATGCGATGAATAAAGATGCCGGGCGCCTACAGTGACGTCACTTGAAAGCCTGACTGTATTGTTGTTGCTGTTAAGGTGGTAATTTAAGGAATACATGGCTGTGCCTTTGTAAAGCACATTGTGCAGCCGTGGTCTCCTTAAATCTCTGAACCGCCTTGAGCCCTACAGGTAAGGGTCAATCAAGAATTGTCTTAAGTTTCACAGGATCCATTTGGAGGCCCAAGCCAGATACTAGATACCCAAGGAAGAGAAGATGCTTCTTCTTGAACACACATTTTTGGGCAACACGGTGGCTTAGTGGTTAGCACTTCTGCCTTACAGCACTGGGGTCATGAGTTCAATTCCCAACCATGGCCGTTTGCGTGGGTTTCCTCCGGGTGCTTCGGTTTCCTTCCACACTCCAAAAACATACTGGTAGGTTAATTGGCTGCTTACAAATTGACCCTAGTCTGTGTGTCTATGTGTGTGTGTGTGTGTGTGTGTGTGTTAGGGAATTTAGACTGTAAGCCCCAATGGGGCAGGGACTGATGTGAGTGAGTTCTCTGTACAGAGCTGCGGAATTAGTGGCGCTATATAAATAAATGGTGATGATGATGATGAACACACATTTTCCCAAATTACAGTACAGGCTGTGTTGGCGGAGCCGACTGAGAACCATAGAGACATGCTTGCGATGAGAGATCAGGTTGGGAGAAAAATATTAGAAGATTTAATTAATTAAATTTTGAAAAACTGATGGGGAATTGCACAACCCAAAAGGCATAACCCGGTACTCGAAGTGGCCATCATGTGTATAAAAGGCATGTTTCCATTCATATCCATGCTTAATTCGTATCAGGTTGTAGGCCACCCTGAGTTCTAGCTGAGTGAACACCGAAGCCCCTCTGATACGATCGAACAACTCGGAGATTAAGGGTAATGGATATAATGGATATTTATTTTTTACGGTGATGGCATTTAAACCCCGGTAGTCGATACAAGGGGGTAAACCAGCAGTTTTCTTTTTTACAAAAAAGAAACAGGCACCGGCAGGGGAAGAAGACTTTCTGATGAATCCACATTTAAAGCTATCTTCGATGTAAGCCAATATAGCCTGAGATTCATGCAGAGTAACCAAGGCCTCTAGATGGAGTTTTGTTAGGAAACAATTCAATACCACAGTCCCACGGTTTATGCGGAGGGAGTTTAGAGGCTTCCATCTCATAGAAGACGTTAACAAAAGTAGTTTACTGAGGTGGAATGGCAGAAGAGGGGCCTGAAGTACAAGGAAAATCCTGACATGGTGGTTCTATTTTCTGCAAATAATGGGAATGGCAACAGGATCCCCAAGAGAGAACTTGTGCTCGATGCCATTTCAAACTTGGTGAGTGAAGTCTCAAACAAGAAAGACTGAGCACTACTTGGTTAATGGCCACAGGAATTACCAGGAAGGAGATAGTCTCTTTATGTAAGGCTCCAATCTGAAGGGTGATAGGAGAGGTACACATCTTGATAGAGCCTTCCTCGATTTTACTACCATCGTTAGTGGTAATAGCAATAGGCTATTCCAAGAGAAGAGTTGGCAAGGATAATTCAGTGACCGTGGCAGCACTTATGAAGTTCCCAGCTGCCCCGGAGTCAATAAGTGCCAGTAGGAATACTTATTTGTCCGCGTATTGCAGAAGTGCTTGAAGGGCAAAATTAGAGATAGATGGAGATGAGGCAGCTACGCCTAACCTAGCCTCTCTAGAACCAGTTAGGCTTTACCGTTTCCCAGCCGATTAGGGCAGTTACCCAATATGTGACCGGACTCTCCACAACATAAACATAAGCGGTTCTTAAACTGCCCCTCCCTTTCTTCCGGGGAGAGTTGTGCTCTTCACAATTGCTTTGGATTTTCCAAGGAAACCACCGGTGTCTGGAAACGAGGGGCAAGATGAACTCTGGATCACTGTGACCTCTCCCTCTCCTGATGGCGCCCCTGGAAACATATGATTACAAAGGGAAATCTAGAAATCCAGCAAAGTAGGGAGTTCTCGCCCTGCTAATTCGTCTTTAATCCGATCTTTTTGACACAAGGTGGCCATCAGTGCTTCATTGTTACAGTGTAATTCAGAAGCCAGAGTACGGAACTGGCCTATGGATAAAGTACCCTGACGAAGGTGCAGAATCTTAAAAGCTGCGCTAGAGACATGAACGGGTTAATCAAATATCCTTTTGAAGGTTTCCAAGTAGGTGGTGCAGTTATATAGTAAAGGGTCATCTCATCCCCATATCAGAGATGCTCAGACCAGGGCTTGGCCAGACAAGAGAGAAATTAAATATTGCATTGGTTAAGAAATCCGCAACCAGCCTTAGGATTCCCATTGAATTTGGGCTGATTAGGAATCCGAAGCTGAGAGGGGACAAAGGTAGACAAACCTTGAACAACTGGAGGAAGCACTGGTGGAGCAGCCTGAGTGGCTAATGTGTTCTGCAATGTATCTAGACAGGAGGAAATATCTGGTAAATATTGTAGTAGTTGGGTCTGAATGTTATCTTGCTCTTCAACCTGGACCATGAGCTGTTCCAGAGCAAACTCTTACGTTCACCTAGGGCAACTATCAATCAGGATTGGCGCAGGCCTTCCTGAGGCACTAAGTCTAACGGACCCCCATGAATTCAACTTGGAACTTCAGCAAGGCAGGACGGATTTTGCTGCCAGGAGTCCGCAGGTCGCGGTCCTCAGGGTAGTCCCCTCATGTGATAGACGGTAGAACGATGGATGTATCTGGATAAACACAGGCAGGTATAGAGTATGTGGTCAATATACCAAGACGGGTCAGATACACACTGAAGTACATGGTGCCAAGGACAATCCAGAAAGCGAGGTCAGAAAACAAGCTGGGTCGGATACACACTGAAGAAAGCAGCACAACGGTTAATCCAGGAAATGTAGTCAGACAAGCCAGGAGAAATTTACTAAGAGCTGAGAACCAGAATGCACAGTGGGAGCCAGAGGCAGGGGTTAACAACCTGTTGGTCTGACACAGACAGTGTGTCAGAGTGGATTTTATGTAGTGCAGGGAGTTTCAAACTCCCTGCCCAGAGTTACATGATCGCAGTACCAGGCAGGAAGTAGACAAGAGAGTGCTGTGATCAGGAGTGTGGAGCAGGTATGTTCTTACACTGAGGTAATAATAGAGGGCATCTATGGCCCACTTGACCGAGAGGCACTCCTTCTCTACCACCAAATACCTGGTTTCCTGAGGGTATTTCTTCCAGCTGAGATATAAAGGCAGATGCTCTACCCTCAAAAGCTTGAACAGAACTGCCCCTAGTCCTGTATAATAGTCATCCAAACAGGACCCTCACATCTGCTTGACAGTAACAAAAGCAGTCTGACACGCAGAAGACCATGCTACTCTACTCTAAGTTTTTTGGGATTTTTTGTTTTGTTTTTTTTACAAGGGACTGGGACATTGTCTAGGGTCTGTAACTTATTGACCAGAGACTTTAAGCAACTGCTATCTGCAGTGGATCCCAAATATTTTGTGTCGATTTTCCCTAAGGCACTTTTTTTAGATCTGCAGTTAAACCTGTCTGTCGCAGCGACTGAAGAACAGCACTAAGCTGATTAAGATGTGCGTTTCAGTGTTCGCTATAATTTACGATATCATTAAGATAAACAGCAGCATAAATGTGTTTCGGCCATAGAGATTTGTACATAAAGAGCTGAAACTATGCAGGTGCAGCATGAAGACCGAAGGGCACAGGCACAGTCATAGTCATACTCATACATTGATATAAACCTAGGAGGGCAGAAAACTCTGTTTTGCACATGGCCTCCTCAGTCAGCTCTATCTTCCAAAAACCATTTGTAAAACCAAGGATAGAAATATATTTGCCGGACCCCAGTTGATCGAGGAGTTCATCCACCCATGGGGTACATGTCCAATTTCGAAACCGCATTCACCTTTTAGAAATCCACACAAAAGTGGCTACTTCCATCAGATTTAGGGACAAGTACAATAGGGCTACACCATTCACTAGTGAACTCCAAGTGTAGCATGTCATGTACTTCCATTATCGCCTGTTCCCGTTTTCCTCTTGGGAGTCTGTATGGCCACCCACCACCACACCAGGTGGAGTAAAAATGTCATGCCGAACCATATTAGTCCTTCCTGGTGTATCCGAGAACATGTCTGGAAACTCAGCCACCAGGACCTTTAAGGAGCCTTTTTGCTCCAGAGACAAACTTGGCTCACAGGGGATCCTCACACACCAACTAGGGGCTTAGAGGTATCTGAGGACCAAGGTTTATATCAGCCTTACAATGTAGTATGAATAAAGTTTCTTGCTCTTTCAGGCTTTTAACAAACTTAGATGGAAAATAGGTTTCCCTTTCCGAATGTCAAGTTGAGATATTTAATAATTAATGTCCACTATCTTGCGGATCACTTCAAAGGGTCCTTTCCATGTAGCCAACAATTTACTCCCCTCTGTGGGTAACAAGAGAAAAACTCATTCCCTGGTGCAAAGACATGGTCCTAAGCACTATGATTATACAGCTGCAAAATTAATAAATTACCTGTAGCTAGTTAATCAAAATCAAGGCAATTACGCATATTCGCAACATATTGTAAGATATTCTCTCCCTCTGCTGGTTGCGGCTCCCTTGACTCTGAAAAAAGATTGAGTGTAACACGAGGTTTCCTCCTATAAAGAAGCTCAAACAGCAAAAAGTTAGTTCAGGCCTGAGACACCTCATAAACAGCAATCAACAATTAGGGGAGAAGTTCATCCCATCATTTCAATAAACCACTTCAACATGGATTTTAAAGTACGATTAAACCATTCAACTAGGCCATCTGTCTGCAGATGGTATACAGACGTTCTCACCAAAGTTACTTTTAAGCACTTCAGGACCCATTGTATCATCTGAGACATGAAATTAGTACCTTGGTTAGTGCTTACTATCTTTGTCAAGCCCATCTGGAAAAATAATTCAATTAACTTGTTTTACCATTGCAACCCGCAAAGGAAACGCTTCCAGATACCTGGTGACATAGTTTACAACAACCAGAATGAACTTAAAACCTTTAGCGGATGGCTCAATAGGCCCTACTATGTCCACTGCTATTTATTTATTTTTCAAAACAAACACCAACAATGGGGAGGGGAACCAATAAAGAAGAGGTTGTATGTTTTATAGTTGTTGTTGGGCCACTCTGAGAGGGGCACAAGGGGAAGAGTTGACACCTCCTCCTTAATATAATGCAAATCAACATCTTCATTGTTATTGGTATCAACAGTAAATGGTGCAACTGCCTCTGTCAACAGAACGTCTCATGAGACCCAGTCCTTGTGGTCTTTTCTTGTCTGTCTCCAGATAGGGGTTTTTACTCAGCTTAGAAATAAATCGGGGGCAAATAGATCTCTCCTAGGGACTCAGAGACTGAAGAACCACCATTTCTCTAACAGTTCCAGAAAGGGCAATAAAGTACGACCAATCCCGGCTTAGTAGAACAGGACTCTGTAAACAAGGACAAAACCCTTCCTTCAACTTATCAGTCTTCCCTTTAATATTTGAAGACCAAAGCAGTCGGGTAAACCCTAACATCCCTATGGACACAACCAATAAGTATAGGGTTATGTTGTACAATTTTCTCTGGCAGGAGGAAGTCCTGCTGTATAAAGGTGTTGCCAGAACTACTGGCCATTATGCCCTTAACCACCTTAATCTCAACCTACACCAGTATCTGTATCACCGGCGAACATGGATTAGTGAAAAAAGGTGGTAAACACCTCTGAAGGGCAACAGTGCCGACCTCTGATGCCATTTGCCACTGTTAATTGCTTCTGCTGATAGAATAGGCGAAGACTCCCCGCATTGGTCAGTGATGACAAGGGTTCTGTCCAGCACCAAGGCATTTTCAACTAATTGAAAAAGTGAGGCCAAGCTCTCCATCCTATGAATGTGTGCCAATCGAGACAAATTTCGGGGAAGAGGATGATGCTCCAAGACCATGGTCTCAAACCAGCTGATGATGTATGAAGTTCCGGGGGGCGGGGCCATTTGACTGAAAAGTCTGCATATTTCTGCGCCAATAGCCTTGACTCTGTTCAAAACCACTGTCGGTAGGCCTTTGGATTAAGGGCAAATAAGTCACAGATGGCTGCTTTCACTTTTCATAATCACCGGCATCACCAGCAGAGAGCATCACATAGGCCATCTGAGCCTCCCCCATTAGCAGAGGGGCAACTCAAATAGCCCAACAATCTCTTGGTCAAGCCTGAGTGGTGGCCACTTGTCCACAGGTGGTCAGGAAAGCATCAACATCATCGCCAGCCCTTTTTTTTAGGAATTACAGCAAGACATTAAAGGGTGAGTGGAGGCAGATTCTACTCCATCTCTCAGCCACCCCCTGACCTTCTCCTGGTGAGCAGTCCTCTCCTCCTGGAAGAGCATGAATAGATGTTTTGTTTGTCTTGCTATCTGCTCCATTTGGACCTGCTGCTGAACTCCTTGTTCCTGCAGCGAATTAAGATGTGCCAAGAACTGGGGCATCACTGACTCCATGCTGGCTCCCAAGTCTTCAAAGCAGGACCTGTCTTGATCCCTCTTCCAACACTAATTTGTTGTGGGTTAACAAGAAGTCACCAGCCAAAGTCTTGAGTAGGGGCCAAATGGGACCTTTATTGTGAGGATCCACAGCACTACAAGTGAACAGCAAACCAAAGCAACACAGAAAGTTCAGCATATATAGGCTCCTTCATGGGTAGTTGTGAGACTTCAACCCTCCCCAGAAACCAGCCAAGCCTAGACTGAATTTGAGCCCTTAAGTAGGCCCAAACTTCTCCCTTTTGAGGAATGGGTGGGACTTCCTCCTAACTCACAGGAGGACAACCCTTTCCTCAGATGTGGCAGTTCCCACCCTGCCACAATAACACGCAACATTTTCAAATGAACAGTGAAGCAACGATAACATCAGAACTCACTGTTTATAATTGATGACATCAGAACTTACTGTTTACACAAGTAATATTTACTGGAGTTTATATAAAACATTATTATTATTATTATTATTATTCCTTTTACTAACTTGAAATAATGTGTAGCTAATGTGTAATGTGTAAGGAATGGCTTATGCAGAGTCATATTAATGAACTGAACTGATTATGGATTTCCCCAGCAAATCTTGTTATCAATTTATTTACACCACATTTAATTTGGAAAAAACATGCAAACCAGTTGTAGGTGAACTACTCTAAATTGTTTACAGTACCTACTGTATAATATGACTCAATTCATCTCACTTGTACATTAAATATGGCTCCCTGTCAAACTGAATATATCTATATATAATAAGACACCATGTAATAACAGTAGATGGAAAATCTCTAATAATCAACCATTATACTGTGACCCAAGGTTTTAAAGTACCAGTTCCCCTCCAGTACAATTATCATCTATTTCCTGAAATCTTGTCTTGCTAGACTAACAGCAAAGAGTTCCCATCTCCCTTGTTTTAATGCAGGACACTTATTATAGAATAGTATATTGCAATGCTGTGTTCATTCAAATGAAGGCTAATTTTATTGTAGGGATGAAATGGAAAAAATCTTTTCATTTGATTTATGTGGTGAAGGGCTGCCATAGTGTGAATGCATGACAGTAATATAGCCTGTCTGATGTTTTCACTGTCAGTGCAGAAGGGGAAGAGAGGGACACTTACTACTCCATTAGCTGCCTCTAATTGCACGCTTACATACTCAGCATAGAGTTGCCAAATTTATAGCTGAAAACTGTGCGCACATAGAAATAACGAGAAATGATGCTGGATAACTGTGGGATCTTAGAAACTCATTACATTTCAGATGTACGGATGCATGGTAAAATTTATTATACTTCAATATTTGTATCTTTTTACAGCTACAGGACAGCATATCTAACACAAATGAGGGATATTCTACAAAAGTGGAATACAAAGTTATATAGTTTAAAATGAACATCATGGGCCCAATCATCTTCTAACGCAATGTGCAGCTTGCGTTTAAAACAAGTGGACGGAACTTGCACGAACGTAGGCCCATATTCAAGTAAAAGCAGATCTCAAGAAACGTTTCTATTTGAATATGGGTATCAGTATGCTCTGGCTACACTTACTTGCCATATGCAGACAGACAGAACACACTGTAGGATACGCATGCACCCAAAAACATTTTTAAATAATTTACAAACTATTAATACTGTAATAATTGATAAAAATATAGGCTATGTAAAAACATTTTTTTACATTTATTTCTACATGAAGTACATGTTCTTAATGCTTACTATACATAAAATGCATTTTTATAGTTACTCTTACTTGCAAACACATGTTCTGGCATGCATACGTGTCAGTCATCACTATAAGTTGGCACTTACACCCACCTTGTAGATGGTGCAAGTGATACAGCTAAAAACATGTACCTAAAAGATGCCCAGAGTTTAGAATCGGACAGATGTGCGTGCGCGCGTTTGTCCTTGGCCCACTCTTACTGGACATCACCTATGTGCATCCATGCCAGTTTGTCCTTCAAGTCGTAGGCAGTGGGAAGTGTAACCTGCCTTTGGAAATGAATTGGATGCAACTGCATTCATTGGCGAAAATTCAGTTTCTCAGCATGCGCAGAGCAATGTCACACAAGATACGGCACGCAACTGAACTTACGTACGAAGATGAATCATGCCCCATATTTTATAAAGATTACCATTGCTTTAAAACAGATGATGAAAGTCAACTTGTTTTTTCCTCAAAATGTTGGTTCTCATTCCAAAAAGTGGTGTTACATTGTACTTCATGAAATGATTTAATAGCTGTTTTAAAACAAAAAAAGATTCACAAATTTGTTTAAGCGAAATGTAGTTTAAAAAGTTGTTTTCTTGTTAAAAAGTACTTTATGATATCAGTTGTAACTTTAGTAAGATGAATGCTGTACTTCTTGATGTGATTTTCTTTGTTGTGATCTTTGTAAAGACTCCTCACAAATGGGAAGCTCTAATGTGCATGAGGGTCTTACACAGATCATATTGTACCACGCAAATGTATGTGTAGTTAGTAAACACACAGTCCACAAATACACTTTTGGACATTATGATGACACCTGCAGAACTCTTGCTTTAAGCCTGTGGTTTGTAAATATTTATGGCAATGTTCCTTAATATTACCTACATCTTGAGACACTACCTTGTACTTGGACATACCCTGTTCTGCCTAATGTCACCAAGTTCTTCATTGGCCGTAAATTTATTGCATAGCACACAAGGCATTAAGCAAAAAAAAGTGGGTTCCTACTTCCTACATGGTCATTCACCCAGGAGTTAGTACAGCAAGTTCTCTCTTTGATACATCACATAACTGGAGCGGTGAGGTAGGAAGCTACCCACAGCCTAAGCTGACTGCTTGATTTCAAGATGAGATATTACATGAGAGCGTGTTTTATTATTTGCTCGCTTCACTATGTAGTAAGTAATGAAAGGAAAAATTAAAGTGACTGGTTCATTTTTTAATCATTCTGTATCATAGAATGGGCACAATTTGAATGCAAAGATTATCTTACAGTTAGATTTGGTCATGTTTGTTGGACAGAGATACAACAACAGATAATTGCAGGTCAGTAGAAAAATACATAATGAGTGCTTGTTATCTAACATTGCTGGAGATTTTGAGCAGTACTTCCTTTTCCGATTACATACAAATAAGCTTAGGTTTCTACTTTGAAAATAACTGCATCAATACATAGGTCTGTTGCCATATCTCAGGGTAATACAAGTAAACACATCTACTGTGTGAAAGTCAAATAATTGGATGAAGTAAGCTAAATTAATTAATATTGTTTTACTGTGCGATTGCGATTAGTAAGCCACATGTAATGACGCAATCGGACGGATTAATAACACACATTTACATTCACACCTGTACTTGTAAATAGTACACATTTATTAAGGTTCCAATCCCTATTTATTTATTAGTAAAATGTATTAGAGATTATTTATACATAGATAATATTATAGTAAAAGTATCTAAGGCTCAGGATATAGGAAATATATCATGTTTAGTGTCATTTTATTCTGCACATTACCATCAGGAATCTGCTACTATCGGTGAAGCGACCGCTTCCTGCGATTGCTAGTTATGAAAGATAAAGGATTAATGCTCAAAATGATATTGTGTTTGAAATGCAAATAAATTGGTTTAAACTGGATTAGGTCGGTTACCGTAGGCCCATATGCTCAGCTGTTGGAGTGAGCTGGCCCCCACCTTATCAGAGGAATCCTTTGAACGGACCTATGATTTGCATTGTCCTGGACTGACCTGACCTCTGGACAAATGAAGAAAGACCTTAGTTTATCTTTGTGTACATTGTAACATCATCACTGTTTTTTTGTTAACTGAAACTGCATATAGCAAGTCCTGGGCAAGTGTTAGATCTCTCTCTTCCTGACTGCAGACTACAATGCTGAACATGGACCTGGGCCCAGGACGCACGTTTTATATTTTCCTGTTTATTGTTATAACTTTTATGCTGCATAATGTTTATTGATAGCAACAAAATGAACATTAGAACTGATAGCTGCAACCTGTGGACATTCTGCAGTGAAACCCCAGTCTCCATGTAGGTACCTCTGGTAAAGGTCAGAGTTCCCATTAGGTTCTGCATCTCAGCAGAGACTGTATGAAACTTTAGAGGCATAAAGGAGAGTATAGATTATGCCGATAGGAAGACTCGCTCACACACATAGGCAGGTTGTCATTAAGAGAGCACAAATAATATTTTATGTAATATTAATATTAGGAGTAAATCAAAACACTAATACACTGATTGGACACATAGTGTCTGATTCATTAAGGAAAGTAAGGCAAAAATTCGTTTTCTCCTGGACAAAACCATATTACAATGCAATAGGTGCATATTAGTTTATTATTTTGCAAATAAGTTAAATACTGGCTGTTTTTTCATGTAGCACACAAATACTTGATAGCTTTATTATAACACTAAAATTTAAAGCTGATCTAGAACATGCCCTACTCCAACTATAAATCCGGCCCCACATTTTAAATTTACCTACCCTCCAATGCACCATGGTTTTGCTAAGGTTCAAAGTTACTCTTTTTTTTTGCTTTACTTTCCTTAATGAATCAGGCCCCAAAAGTATAAATAAATACTACTTTATAATTTTAGAGAATGACCACTTCTGCAAGCCAGAATATCAAATCTCTAATCCATTGATCATGCCAGATCCATTTGCTGGTGGTGGATGAGGACAATCTTAGGCTCTGCACTGTGTGTGTGCCAGGGGTCCCTGACCCACATGTGGGTCTTTACTACATGTCAAACACACATTATGTGCTCCATTCACGTGCCTCATGTGGTCCTTCCACATGACAAACTCTCCTGCATCAAAGTAACACATTGTGCTCCCAGTCCTCCGTCTTCTTGTTACATGGGGCCAATCCTCCATAGTCCCATAAGAGAACATTGGGGAAGGCATATGTCACATATACCATCCCCTTGTCATACTTCCTTTGCGCCTCCACCAGCTTATCTTTACACCGACTGCATTGTCCACTGGAAGAGGGCTCTGGTCCAGTCTCCAGGAGATGGATCAGTTGGATAATATGTGAATTGGGAAAAAGATAGGAGGTATTGTTGAGAACCCTGATGCGCTTCCTTTTCTCATTTGAGTAGACATTTCCATGTGGTTGTTGGTGTCCTCAGAGGTGTAGGCTTTTATATCCTTTTTGGTGTATGTATTTGCTGTGCATTAACATTTTATCGGTCTATCGCATTCTCTGCAGATCTCATTTAAATACATTTCTTTTTTCTAATGTGGTTTTCTCTGATGTATGCACTGTTGTTAAAGTAGGGGAAAGCAATTCACCTTCTGAATATCCATATTTGAAATATTTTCAACAACATAAAACTTAACTATAAAGTGAACACAAACTGAAATGCATTGAATGTGAACACTTGACATGTTCTAATTCAATAAGGTATGCTTGGTTTTATCTCAATATATGCTATTTTTTTTTTTAAGCCAACCAATCTAAGAGGCAAGAAACCAATCTAACACAAGCGGAAGCATATGAGAGGATTTGTATAAACCCAATAATTTGTATTTGTATCTGTCTGGAAACCTCTCACATTACCTATAGCAAATGACGCTAGATAACCTGGGACACCAGGGGCGCACGCAGGGGGGGTTTCTGGGTCTCCAGAAACCCCTCCCCTCCATTAAAGAAGTGGCCTACGTATTGGAACTGTACTATATAGCAGCCGCGGCGCTGTCAAAGAAGCGTCTGCGGTGGTGCTGTATTGTATTTTTTTTTCGGTGGAGGGGAAACCCCCCCTTAAAAATCCTCCGTGCGCCCCTGGACACAGAATCCAATGGGAATACAAGTTTATAGAATCGACTCCCTGCAAGGGTGTGAAAGACTTTGCTGCGGGACATCTACAGGTCACAGCCCGCAGACTAAATTCATTAGGCAGCTGCTAACAGAACGGGGAATATTCTGATACAAGTCAAGGGGTGGGCAGCACAGATTTATAAATAGGCAACTATGATTCAATCAGAAACATGTTTCTTGGGCACTTTACAAACATCAGAGCAGATTAAATAGATGTCCAATTGATGTTACAGGTATGCACCCAATCGCCTCTACACATAACAGCACTAATTGGGAGTATTGATAAAGAAATGCTGGGATGTATGTCTATAAAGTTGATGCCCCAACTGTAAGTACTTTTGATAGTGTTCTCCTATACCGCTCAGCCTCTTATGCTGTATATGTTTCAATTTGCTGTCCATGAAAAGTTCAGCTGTTCTTTTCTAAACTTGTCCAATAAATATCTGTCTATCACTCTGTGTCCTAAATTCTGGTTACTTACAGAGTGTTGGGAAAAAGATATCGGGGCCCACTAATATGATCATTGGTGTGTACATTCTAATGTCATAAAGCAGTTCCACTACACTATATAAAACATGTCCAATGCTTGAAACAGGCACAAGATAAGCTATTCCGTACTTCTAGGGCTGATGCTGAGTGTGACAGATATGTTTCAAAATATTAGCTCTAAAAAGCTGCACATAAAGAAAATGTATTTACACTCATAGCGTGGGCATCTTCAGATACATTCACCTCTGTAGCAGTAGGATATGAGCCAGGTTTACGTCAGGCGTACTTACATTCAACCAGGCCATAATTACGTTAAACGTTTGTTAACATTTTTTTTAATAGAGAAAAACATATTCGCTATTAGGTTTGATTTAAATAAAAAAAACTCTACAATAAAGCAGATACAATATTCCTCCTCTCTATGAATGAAAGCAGCACAAAAATTAATTTTACAATATGGCTGCACAATTATGTAATATATGCACAATCAATGAAGAAAGTATCAATCAGGTTCAGAGTTGATTGAACCAATCAGAAGCAGTTAGCTATCGCTGGCAACCGTCCTCATCATCAGCATTTATTGCACCATTCCTCAGGCACCTGCTATTGATATAACTATTGACAGGAGTTAATGCATCTCTGTGTGGACTAGTCTTAGTTTGCATTTATGTAAACACACCCTTTCTGCACACAATCTGCATTTGCACTCACCTTCCCTCCTCATCAAGCCTTTGCAAGCGTAAGGGACTGAAAATACGGATGTAGGCCTGTGTTCCTGTGTTTTTCTTGTGGACATGTGCACTGCAACTTTGCTCTCTTTATGCTAAGCAAACAAGTGTGCTCCCAGCTCAGCATGAGCCACCTAGTTTGTGGAGGTGTCTTCCGAAAGCAGAGCAACCATGCACTTTGATGGATGCAATGCAGGCCATCTAGGGGCACCAGTGCAAATCAAGGCATTTGAGCCGTACATGCAGAGCACATCGTTCATAGGGGGGAATTCAATTCCCCCCGAAGTACCGCCACGCTAAAACTATTACCG
This sequence comes from Mixophyes fleayi, assembly GCF_038048845.1. Lineage (NCBI taxonomy): Eukaryota > Metazoa > Chordata > Amphibia > Anura > Limnodynastidae > Mixophyes > Mixophyes fleayi. The sequence goes on from NC_134406.1 coordinate 189,740,510, forward strand.
TTATTACGGTAATGGTGCGCATAATTACTGTTATTACAGTAGTTCTAACGCCCGCTTTTTGCTCGCAGTTGAAAGCCAGGTTAATATTACCGTAATAATATCTATAACGCGTAATATCTATAACGCGGTGAAACTTCGGGGGGAATTGAATTCCCCCCATAAAGTCCTGTATTTTCTGGCACTTGTGGCTGGCATTCCAGAAATAAGAGAAGCTGTGAGTATGTTACAATGCCTTACTCATCTCATAACAGGAGTACAATTTCTAGCTTTCACATTTTTAGGTTGCATGAATAAGCCACATCAATAACATTTTCTTGTTAATGGACCATCCAGAACAAACCAAGTTAATAACTGTTCTTTAGTTCCTTTAATGCGTCAGGATGGTGCAGCCTTTTTCCTTGGATGGCAGAGAGTTAACGACACAAAAATGCCGAGAGGATATGCACAAATTAAAGGGAAGTAATGAAGCATAGGAGGATTTTGTGGCTTTGATAAACATGTTCTCTTTTGTAAGAATGACTTGCATAGCTATACTCACCCTGCCAGGCATCCTAGTTATTCATAAAAATGATCTCTTCTCATATGCTTTGCTGTGTCTGTGATATGCCATTTATGTCTACTGTAAACTGAAACCAGGCAATATTTTCCACAAACAGCTCAATGGTAAGAGTCGGAATGCTAGCCGCAATGTTCCCCCCTGACAGCATGAAAACCCAGAGGGAGTGACCTGTACAGTAATGGATTCTTAGTCTGTAGACTAGGGGGCAAGCATTAAAGGGATATGGTCACCAAAATTTTTTATATATGGGCTACAAATATCGGCACTCTTGTACTTTTTCAAATGACTCACAACTTCCTCTAAAGAAAACAACAGTATTTGCTTTCCACAATTATTTCTGTTAATATTACATATATTTCTGTTTTCAATTATTAATACTGTATATCCTTTAAAATCAGAAAATTAAATTCACAACATGATTATGAAATTACCCTAGACTTAATATGTGGTAGCATAGACTTTGATCAAAATAACTGCAATCAACAGCTTCCTGTAGCCATGGATGAGTTTCCTGCACCTCTCTACTGCCAATTTGGTGTAGTTGTCACGATATGACTTGGGGATGCCGCTGACTGATATTGACTCTACTAGGCAGGAAGGCCCCGGAGTCTAACGTACCCACCAGGGACCCCCGCAAGGAGGCATGGGCTTGGCTGCGTGGGGCACGCAGGTCACGGTCCTTCAAGCTAGTTAACAGTGCAGCGGGAGTTTGCAAGAGTAGCCGTACAGTCCGGGTCGTAGCCAAACTGGAGCGCGGTACACAAGGGTGATCCAGGAGAGTGGTCGAGAGGATAGCCAAGGGTCAGAGTCCAATAAACGTAGAAGCTAAATCGTGGAACGGAGAAGGGTCAGAAACAACCCGGAAGTCAAACACCAAAGGAAGCTGGAACATGAGAACAGGATACAATGCTGGAGAATGGTGAAACCAATACTCTGGCACAGAGGAGACAGAGGAGACAGAGGAGGGGCTCTATATAGTAGGGCACTAGCCCTAATTGGTACTGTGGGGGTCAGGTGCTTCCTGACCGCCGAAATGGAGAAAAAGCGACCTGTTGCCTAGCAACGGGACGCGCGCACTGCACATGCGCAGCGCGAGCCCGGAAGTAGGTCCCGTTGCTAGGCAATGGAACGGGTGTCCGGCGGCCGGATCAGGCGTCCGCTCCCGACACCTAGCATGGTGTGAGAGCGGCGCCTGACAGTACCCCCCTCCTTACTCTTCAGAGTCGAAGACTTTTTTTTCTTCAGAAACTGAGCCAGGAGACGAGGAGCATGAAGATCTTTCTTATTGACCCAAGATCTCTCCTCAGGTCCGTAGCCCTTCCAATGGACCAAGAACTGTGGTTTACCTCGGAGGATTCGTTTTTTAAGGATAAGCTCGACTTCAAATTCATCCCCGAACATGGTCTTGACTGGAGGAGGAGCAGGAGGTTTCTTAGAAAATTCATTGATAACCAGAGGTTTGAGGAGGGAAATATGAAAGGAATTATGCACTCGCAGGGAGGGAGGTAATCAAAGTTTGTAAGTAACAGGATTCAGCACTTGTATGACAGGATAGGGTTCAATGTAGCGAGGTGCGAACTTCATGGATGGAACTCTGTGTTTAAGATTTTGAGTGGAAAGCCATACTTTTTCTCCAATGGGGAGTACAGGGATATTCTTCTGATGGCGATCTGCAAAATGTTTATGACAACCCACGGAAAGCTGTAATTTGGCCTGTACTTGAGACTAGATTGAAGAGAAGTTGCGAACCAAGTCTTGGACTGCAGGAACCGTAGAAACAGGCAGGTCCGAGAAGGTAGGGTTAATGGGATGTCTACCAAACAAAATAAAGAATGGAGACATAGTAATGGATTCATGTAGATGATTATTGTGAGAAAATTCTGCCCAAGGAAGGAGCTTACTCCATTTAGATTGTTGACCGAAACAAAAACATCGAATATATGACTCCAAATCCTGGTTGACCCACTCAGTTTGCCCATTAGTCTGGGGATGGTATCCTGATGAGAATTTCAAATTTATTCTTAGGAGTTTACAGAAAGCCCTCCAGAAGCTGGAAATAAACTGTACCCCACGGTCGGAGATGATTTCTTGAGGGCAACTGTGCAGACGGAAAATGTGGAGAATAAATAATGATGCCAGTTTAGAAGCAGAGGGAAGACCTTTGAGATGGACAAAATGCGCAAATTTGGAAAAACGATCCACAACAACCCATATACAGGTATAGTCATCGCTATTAGGGAGATCTGTGATGAGGTCCATACTCATGCTGGACCAGGGATGAGAAGATATCAGGAGCCATCAGGAGAAGATAAGACAACAGGCATGAGAAATTCTTGTTCATTCTGAGGACAGGGAGAAATGAACCGGGATCCTAGACTGACCTCCCTGTTATCACCTAGGAGGGAGCGTTTCCCGGTCTCTTGGGGCAAAGCGAGAGGCGGTGTCCAGGTTCCCTACAATAAAGGCATAGCCGGTTCTTCAGGCACCTCTCTCTCTCCTCAGGGGATAGCCGTGACCGACCAATTTGCATCGGTTCCTCTATAGAAGCAGGAGGAGACTGGAACTGAGGTGCAAGGTGTGGGAAGGTCCGGCGACTACGTTCACGTTCTTGTGAACGTTCCTGGTGACGAATATCCACCTTCACACACAGGGAAATTAATTCGTTCAAGTTAGAGGGTAGATCTTGTGATGCCAGGTCATCCTTAATTCTGTCGTTCAATCCTTGCCAGAATGTAGCTATGAGGGCTTCGTTATTCCAGCGGAGCTCAGATGCTAGTGTTTGGAAATGGACTGCGTACTGGCCCGCAGTAAGGAGTCCTTGATGAAGATTTAAGAGCCCAGTGGAAGCAGAGGACACCCGACCTGGTTCGTCGAATACCCTGCGGAAGGATTCGATAAAGGGCACAGAATTTTGAAGTAGCGGATCATCGCGTTCCCATAATGGTGATGCCCAGGCCAGGGCCTGGCCGGAAAGGAGGGAGATTATGTAGGCCACCTTGATTCTTTCTGAGGAAAAATTTTCAGGAGCAAGTTCAAATTGTATGGCACATTGATTAAGGAACCCACGGCACCTCTTTGGATCTCCAGCATACTTTTCCGGTGAGGGAATGTGTAACCCTCGGGAGCCTCTGGAGCTGGCAGGGCTGGAAGGAGCTGGTGCGGAAATAGGAGCCACTAATCCGGGAGGAGCCACGGTGCGTTCGGGTGGTGACACTTGAAGGGTATCCAGGCGGGTGATTACGCCCTGAATACACTGTAGTAACTGAGCCTGATTGGCCTCCTGTTGATCCATGCGCTGGGCTAGGTGCAACAGAAGATCCCGGGCCGACTGTTCGTCCTGGTTACTCATTTTGGCCAGAGTATACTGTCACGATATGACTTGGGGATGCCGCTGACTGATATTGACTCTACTAGGCAGGAAGGCGCGAAGTCTAACATACCCCCGGTATTCACCAGGGACCCCCGCAGGAGGCATGGGCTTGGCTGCATGGGGCACGCAGGTCACTGTCCTTCAAGCTAGTTAACAGTGCAGCGGGAGTTTGCAAGAGTAGTGGAACGGTCCGGGTCGTAGCCAAACAGGAGCACGGTACACAAGGGTGATCCAGGAGAGTGGTCGAGATGATAGCCAAGTGTCAGAGTCCAATAAACGTAGAAGCTAAATCGTGGAACAGAGAATGGTAGAAACTAGCCGGAAGTCAAACACCAAAGGAAGCTGGAACATGGGAACAGGATACAACGCTGGAGAATGGTGAAACCAATACTCTGGCACAGAGGAGACAGAGGAGGGGCTCTCTATAGTAGGGCACTAGCCCTAATGGGTACTGTGGTGGTCAGGTGCTTCCTGACCGCCCAAACGGAGAAAAAGCGCCCGGTTGCTAGCGCGCACTGCGCATGCATAGCCGCGTACCCGGAAGTAGGTCCCGTTGCTAGGCAACGGGACGGGTGTCCGGTGGACTGGATCAGGCGTCCGCTCCCGACACCTAGCATGGTGTGAGGGCGGCGCCTGACAGTAGTATTAAACATAGAATTTGGTGGCAGAGAAGAACCACTTGGTCCATCTAGTCTGTCCAATTTTTAACCTATGGTAACCTCCAATCCTATTTGATCATTTAATCTTTGTAAGGATATGCTTATGTCTATCCTAAATTTCTCTACTGTATTAGCCTCAACCACCTCTGACTGAAGGCTATTCCACTTATCCACTACTCTTTCTGTGAAGTAGCTTTTCCACAATTTTGTTCTGAATCTGCTTCCCTCCAGTTTCAGTGCATGTCCTTGTCTTCTAATATTTCTCTTCCTTAGAAGAATGTTTCCCTCCTGTACCTTGTTAAAGCACTTGATATACTTGAATGTTTCTATCATGTCCCTCCTTTGCTCTAAATTAAACATATTAAGATCTTTTCGTCTTTCAGAGTAAGTTGTGTGCTGTAGGTCATGCACCATTTTAGTTGTCCATCTTTGTACAGTCTCTTATGTATTTATATCCTTCTGGAGGTATGGCTTCCAAAACTGAACACAGTATTCTAGATAAGGCTATACCAATGACCTATACAGTGACATTATTATTTCTTTCTTTCAGCTGCTGATTCATCTCCCTATACAACTGACTTGCCTTTCTCATTGCTTTGTTACATTGCTTACCAGCCTTTAAGTCACCTGAAATAGTGACTCCAAGATCCCTTTCTTCCTCAGTAGTTTACATTGTGGTGCCATTAATATTATATTTAGCCTTTGTGCTTTTGAGACCCATGTTCATGGTTTTACATTGTTTGGGCATTAAACTGTAGCTGTCACTCTCTTGACCATTCTTCTAGTCTACCTAAATCATCAATCATTTCTTTTACCCCTCCTGGTGTGTCTACCCTATTGCATATGGTTGTGTCATCTGCAGAAAGGCATACTTTACCTTCAATACCATTTACAATGTCACCAATATAGATTAATACTTTCCCTTCAATAGCATTTACAATGTCACCAATAAAGATATTAAAAAGCACTGGTCCAAGTACATATCATTAAGGTACTCTACTGGCAACCTTTCCCTCCTGTGAATGTACTCCATTTACTATAACTCTCTGTTTTTTATCTTGCAACCAAGATTTTATCCATTCAACCATCTTAGAAGCCAATCCCAAGCTTTTGAATTTATTTAACAGTCTGCGATGTGGCACAGTGTCAGAAGTCTTACTGAAATCCAGATAATCTACATCTACGGCCCCCCTTTGATCCATTACTTTAGTCACACCGTCAAAAATACAATAAGATTTGTTTGACATGATCCCCCCACCTCCCCAAGTAAATCCATGCTGTTAAGGATCCTGAAAGCTACTGGATTTTAGATATTCTATAACTCTTTATTTTAAGAGTGTTTCCATCAATTTCCCTATTACTGATGTAAGACTCACTGGTCGGTAGTTGCTTCTCTCTTCCTTGCTTCCACTCTTTCACTTTTGTTCAGTGGGACTACATTCACTCGTTTCCAGTGCTCTGAAATTACTCTGTTAACTAGGGACTGGTTGAATAATTCTGTTAATGTTATTACCAGCACCTCTTTTAAGCTCTTTTAGTATCCTTGGATGTATCCTATCTGGCCCAATTGATTTATCCACTTTCAGTTTTGAGAGTTCTTTTAGAACCTTCTCCTCTGCAAATGTACTTGTATCTACCTCATTTTTATGAATAGACTTGCAATATAACTGTGGCCCCTTCCCCTCTCTTTCTGTAGTAAATACTGAGCAAAAATAATTATTAAGATGATCTGTTTTCTTGTCTCCCTCAACAAGACTCCCACTCTCTGTCTTCAGTTTTATTATTATACCTAAAAAACAGTTTTGCCCCCTTTACCTACTGACTGGGCCATTTTCTCTTCAGCTTGTGCCTGTGTACATCTGATGCCCTCTTAGTCTCCTTTTGTCTACGAAGATACACCTCCTTGTCTTCATTATTCTGCTTATATTTCCTAAAGGCCATCGGTTTTGCTTTCACAATACTTGCTCCTTCTTTTGCAAACCACACTGACTTACTTTTCCTTGTGCTTTCCCTAACCCTTTTGATACAAAGGTCTGTTGCTTTTAGTATTGTACTTTTTATATTTTTACCACCTCTCCTGTACTCCTTTCAAGTTATTCCACTCTGCCAAAGAGTCACTTACACATTATTCCATCTCTACAAAGTCAGCCTTCCTAAAATCTAACACCTTTGTTTTCGTGTGGTAAAAGTCTTTCTCTGTCTTTACACTAAACCATACTGCTTGATTGTCACTGGATCCTAGGTTCTCTCCTAAATTTACATCAGATATTCTGTCACCATTTGTAAGAATTAAGTCTAATATTGCATCTCTGCTGGTGGAGTCCCACACTATTTGCTTGAGGGATGCTCCCTGCAAGGAATTCGGATGGTCCCTACTTCTAGTGGAACTTGCAAAAGACCCCTCTCAGTTCACATAATATTGGTTAAAGTGTCCCATGATTATTACCTCTCCTTTTAATGCCATAGGTTCATGTCCCGTTCCTCTTCCTGACCTGGTGGTCTATAGATCTCCCCAGTTCTTCTTGAGCCAGCTACTTCAATTTTACCAAATTTGAAGGATACCTTCTTACAACTGCTATTATCAGATCTATCCCCAGGTGTTCTATGGGATTTATATCTGGACTCATTGCTGCCACTGCAAAATAATTCAGAGTCTTCTCTTGAACCATTCCTGGGTGATTTTTTAAGTGTGTTTGGGTCATTTTACTGCTAGAAAACTCATGACTTTCGACGGAGACCCATCTTTCTAAATGGGTTTGACACTGCACTCCAAAATGTCCTGGAAATCTCAAGATGTCATGATGACATCTAAAAATTCAAAACACCACTGAACCTTCTCAATCTTTGACTGTAGGGAAGGGGAAGATGTTATTTTCATTTTGCTTTCTTTAAACATAGGGATGATATACTTTACCAAAAATCTCAGTTTTGGTCTCACATGACATTATTCAGAAAGATTTTTTCTTCCTCAGGTGAGTTTTGGCAAACTCCATTTTGGATTTCTTATGTCTCTCTCCCACCACTGGGGCCCTCCTACCGATGGCGGAACTACCATTTGTGCAGCAGGTGTGGTGCACCGGAGCTGATGGAGATAATGGGTCCCACTGCATGGGGAACTAGCGAGCTGGTGCAGGAAAGTGGGTAGGAGGGAGCTGGGGTCCACAGCTAGCTAGTTCCCCCTGCCGTGGGCCCCATTATCTCCATGGGCCCTGGTGCACCACATCTGCTGCACCAATAGTAGTTCCGCCACTGGTTGGGAGGTATGTGCAAAGAAAAACATTTACGCCATATCTGGCTGGCTCTCTAGGCTTGTACACACAGGGATGGTGCAAGCCCTGGTGGCTCCCACGGCACCACCAACACCCCTTTAAAGCTTCTTACCTTAGCAGGTGGGATGGGGGCTGGCATTCTCGGCTCCTCAGACTGGGAGTGTGGTGTTTGGCTGTGGCATCATAGCAGATCACCTAACTCCCAGTGTAACACTGGCATGGAGGAGCAGCAGCAGCTTCCCATGTAAGAAGCTGCTGGCTGCTTCATCTTCATATAAGCGGCTGCTTCATCTTAATATCAGCAGCTGGCACTTGCTATGGAGGCACTGCTAGAGCATAAAAATCACTGGATCAGTGACATTATGTCACTTGTTTGGTGTTTTAATTGCCCCCCATCCAGTGACATCATAAGAAACTGCCTAGGTTCACCTAATGGTAGGTTCACCAGTCCTGTGTACATAACAGCACTTGTCATGTGCTTGTGGTATATTTTTTTGAGTTCACTGCTTGGTCCACACAGCATAACCAACACTTTCAGTAGAGATCAGTGATGGCAACCTGTGAAGAATGTGCAGAGAGTACACACAATGGTTCTGAATGAACACTGGACAGACCATGGGTGCAAGAAATGGAAAAATGTAAATACAGCAACAATAACAATAAAGAAATTATAAAGAGCAATAAAAAAAGTAACAAAGCATTATTACTTGCAGCATTATGTTTGACATGGACATATATAATTTGAGCCACAAAATAATTATTAATAGAAGTAAACTTCTCACTCAAAAGATCTATCCTCAAAACAGTTCTACATTTTTCAGTAAATAATAGAACTTTCGTTGGAAGCTGCAAAAACTGTAACTCTGTTTACTTGAGAGCCCTGCCTAGAATTGTCTGCAGAGTGTCACTCATCCACACTGAATGGGTAAAAAATGCAGACCACAAAGCCAATATATTTAAACTGTTGCAGCATGGCCTGTAGAAAAAATAAGTTGCTTTAGCACGCACCATCCTTCATTGAGATTTCTGTCTACGATGGCTAGGTTATTGCAAACAAAGCGGCTGGTAATAGCATTGTGTGTTTACTGTAAAATCCCTGCAGTGTTTACACAAGTTGCACTGAAGCCCAATGTGACCTAACCTTGTGCAGCTGTGGTGACAACATCACTGATGTCAAAATTAAGTGAGGCCGGATCCAGGACAGGATAAATGTGGCGTAAACAGACTATAAGGGTAAAATGTAAATACATCTGCAAACAGTAAGCTTTAAAAACTGCCAGGTATATACACGCTGTGCACACTCAGTGCAACACTTAGGGCTCATTCACACATATTTGCGGGGAAAATAGGTAAAAACTCCTGAAAACTAGTGTGTGCTATAGTGATGCATTTTGTGTATCTTCCAGGCGTTGTGCTTTTATCGATATAATCTATTGTACTGGTAGTGAGTATTAACACCTAAGAAATAAGTTGTGCTTTATTGACATTATAACACCCAATAGTGGAATGGGCCCATAGAAAAACATTCATCTTCATTTTCAAGTATTTTAATGATATTAATTAGTGGGTAGGTGTGCACAAGTCCTAACACTACAGTAATGTTGTCTGTTTCAAAATAAAAAGAATAACTATTTCACAAGACAAGAGCTGTAAAAGATAAATACAACCATGCAATTACTGTGGACAGATTATCATCTAAAATAATGGCTTCTTATGTTCAACATATGTTAGCAGCTGTGTCTGACAGTTCAACTTCCTAGAAAGCTATATTCATGTCACTAGCTAAACCCAGATTTATTAGGAACACTTATCTTTATTTAAATGTTCTCTTTTGGACAAAACTTATTTTTTCCTTTTTAATAAAGGATGGGTAATGAAGCATGGGTGTCCCCAGACATCCACTCCCAGCAGGGTGTTTGGTTTATTAATCTAAACAAGGCTGTCTGACTGTAGGCCCTTTTTTTTTTAGCCCCCAACTAAGTGAGAGCCTTAACCCTTGCCCTTTCAGGGGCACATGGAAATATTGCACCTCAGGTAGACTGATTATTTTTCACCTTTTAACATTGCATCAGTTTCCCTGGAGTTAACTTTTATTTTTTAGTCTACAGAAGGAATTATTTTTATTATTTTGTTGGGCTTATTTTTGAAACAATAAACAAAATGAATTCATTGGCATTATACAGGGAAATAGGAAGAAAATAGTTAAAAAACATAATTGTTTGTTGTCATTCTGTATCTACTTTCACAAAACGAATCCAATCCAATTAATTAATTGAAACCCTTATTTTTTGAAACCCTTATTTTATTATGTGACTTGTGATTAAGGGGCTACCAAATATGCGTAGTTTATTAGAGGTTTGACATTTGCATTGGGTCATAATTTATATTTATTTATACATATATGCCTTTATATAGTGTTCATGTGGCTTTTTTTACTCTATTTTTTATTCTTGTTTTACCGGTTTATGTTTTGTTAACTTTGCCCTATGAAATCATATGTTAACAAGCAAAGCCTTAGCCTTGGATGTCAGAGATATCCCAGCTAATGTCATAAAATGCTCTAACACTAGGGGCGCTGTGGAAATGAAGATCTGAGTAGATACATCTCTTTCCTGCATAAAACACCACTATTCATGTTACATGGTGCTTCAAGCATGTTGCTGGTGGAGCTTGTCCCATGTCTCTAATTAGGAGGACATCCGATCACTATTTAAATGTGAGCTGGGTGCCTCCTGGCTTATTGAAGCTCTGAGTTCTTAGAATGCTAAGGAAACAAGTGTCAACCAAGACAGGACACACACAGGCACAGGGAGATCCTACAAACTGCACACGGATAGGGCCCTGGTTGGAATTGAACTTATGACTCTTGCTCTGTGCTGCAGCAATGCTAACCACTGTGTCACTGTGCTACCCAGGGAAGGGCTTCAATCGGTCAATAGGTGAATTTAAGCATTTCATGCATAGCGATGTCTTGGTGGACCCAAATGAACTGCAGTACCCCTCATGATATGTTCACTGATCTGTGGTATAAAGTAATGGTTTGTATTTGGAAATATCGCTTTTAAAGCATTAAGCTGTGAAGTCCAGTAAATCAGAATAGATAGCGAAAATGCAATCCAGTATGAAATATAAGTGAAATTGTACTGTGTAGTTGGACAATATTGAAAATAGGGATATTATTAGGGACAAATGAAGTTCATACTTATTGAAGTTCAGTGTTTAATATATAACAGAATTGTATTATGGTCTGGTCATTTAGATAGAGTAGACTGTGTGTCCACTTACAATGTTTCATGTGTGATGTTCACTGATTCACTATGAAATACGGTCTACTTACTTGTCATGAGTACTTCATTCACACCGATGAGAATGTTATTGTTTAACAATGAGGGGAAATGAGATAGAGAAGCAGAAAAAGAAATCATTTGCGTCACCGTCTTGCATGTGCTTGGATTGAGACAACTATGGTGCCCTGTCCTCTAGGATAAGATCAGAGCCAGCTCTCATCTCCATCTATGACAAATGATTATTTATGGTTTTTCTTCACTTACTTTTTTTTAAAAAATTTTATGTCCTTTTTTCAACGATAACAATTAGTGATTAAAAAAAATAATAATAATAATAAATGTATTTCTTATTATCTTATGTAGAAAACTGAATCATATTCTGCAGCAATGTTTGTGACATAGATGAGAATAAAATGTCACAGGACCACAACTTAAGACAAATAAATTAAGGTCCCTTGTTGAAAGAGCTTACACTCTAATAGGACAAAAGGGAATGATAAAGGAGGCACAAGTGTATGTTTTCAGCAGTGGAACAGCTACATATTAAAATAGAACTCAATAACTAATTAGAATGTTACAGGGGTGAGGCTTTAACAAATCATTGAAGTCCACCTAAAACCAATGTTTATTTTTGGGTTTATAAAATAAATGGACAGGCCAAATACCCGATTTCTGCAAATAATAATAATGACTTACATTTTACATCATGGAGACATTTGGGAAAAACAATAAGCCACTAGATTCAAGAAAATACAGGTTGAATACCACCAAAAATGATTGTTAAGCATCTGTTTTTCAAATATTTTAATACTTACATTTACTAACTGTTATAAACCCAGATCCTAAAACTTGCAGTTCGAAAAGTGCACAGCATTTTGGATATTTTATTATAAACAATTAACCAGTTATAACCTCTTTTGATGTAGCAATATGTACCCAGTGTCATACCACAATCATGCTATGTGAGCATTATTTTTGTTTTTGGCTCAAAGAAACCATAACCTTTTATGTAAATGGATATTTTATGCAACGCCACAAACTACAAAATGCTACACAATGAAATACAAAAGCAAAATAATAAATGTGAGACTACAGTAAGAATCAAAAACACATGAGGGAAAATGACTTATCCTCGAAGAGCTCAGCTTGGATTGTATTGTTTAGTTTAAGCTATTCAAGCACTCATGGAGGTATCCAAACGTATCTATGTGTATAATTCAAATATTCATATGCTGGACAGTTCTCTTTCCATAGAATGATATAATCACTGAAGTACAGTGTTTAAGGTTTTGGTCGTGAATAAATAGGACTAACCCACAAAATTGCGGGTTCTTTCCTGCCAGCTCTGTGTGTGATCTCAGAAATAGAGTTTTATCTCTCAGTGTCAGTTCTACCCATTGGTACTGGGCACTAAAGAGCATAATTCCCTCTTTGACTTTGGCAGAAACGTCATGCACAGAGCAGACTAGATCAGCCAGCACAGTTAGGGCCTGCCAGAAGTCTCTGAATGAATGCTTATTAAGTGTGTGGAATGGAGTCAGCTTTACAATTAAAGGCCTGATGCCAGTACTATACTGTATATATGTTACTTGTATTTCCTGAGTTTTTGATATTTTATAAAACATAACAATATTTCATGGGGCCTGATTCATTAAGGATCTCAACTTGAGAAACTTCTTATTTCAGTCTCCTGGACAAAACCATGTTACAATGCACGGGGTGCAAATTAGTATTCTGTTTTGCACTTAAGTTAAATACTGACTGTTTTTTCATGTAGCACACAAATATCAACTTTAAATTTCAGTGTACAAATAAGTTATCAAGTATTTGTGTGTTACATGAAAAAACAGTATTTAACTTATGTGCAAAACAGAAAATTAATTTGCACCCCTTGCATTGTAACATGGTTTTGTCCAGGAGACTGAAATAAGAAGTTTCTCAAGTTGAGATCCTTAATGAATCAGGCCCATGGAAGTCTAATCAAACATAATAAAATAGGATTTCATATATAGTTACTTAATAGGTTGAATACAAAATCCCATACAGATCCATTATTATATCAGATCTGTTCATAAAATAAAATAAAAATCTCATCAAAGCAATTTTCAGTCCTGCTTAATTGAGAGAACACTGAGGTAACATCTGAACACAAGAAAAGCAACTCGTGCGATGTAAAATAGGTGAAGCATGTTGAAATGATAGAATATAGCAGAAAATCAGAGCACAGTGAAGAAAAACTCCAATAGATAAAGTGTAATCACAAATTATTGGAGAATAAAAATATAAAATGCTGTTGCAGAATCAATACTAAAAAAAGACATGTAATGTGCTAACCTTTTCAACGTCCCCCTGCTATGTGTTTCGGAGATGGACTCCTTCAACAGGCAAATGGAGATGACTTATAGTGTTCTCCATTTGCCTGTCAGACCATTTCCGAATCTCATAACAGGAGGACACTGGAAGGCTTAACCCATTACATGCCCTTTTCCCCCAGTGTTCTTCCATTCCCTTTTGAAAGAGACCAGACCATCTCTGAAATGCGTAGCATTGGTAATAATAATCCCACAAGTGTTATAGAGCATGACAATGCAGTTGATTAATATTTGGTAAATTATCTGGGTGGTGGTCAGTGAAAGGGAAGGATCTTGGGATGAACAGAAATAATTGTGATGAATGTGAGAGAGCATATCATTCACTGAGGTGAATTATAAAACAGTAATGAGTCATTTACAGTGAGGTGGAGGAATGAAGGCATGAAGCTAAAATGAAGTGAAACGGTGTATTGGTGAGTGTAACGGGTGGTTTGGGCAACAGGAACCCAACCCTAAGAATTCGTCTGACCTATTTGGTATCTACATAAACAGGTGGAATACATTTTGGGTTGTACTAAGTTCATGAAAATGATAGACAAATGTGAAAATTGGTGTTCTATTAATTACTTATTTTTAAAATATGATGCAAATCATATAGTATATTTATTCTAAAATGTTATAAAAATATATCGCCACATCATGAAAAAATATTGAATTCACTTGAATACCCCAACAAAAAATATTTACTCTCGGATCATTATTGTGTGCAAAAATTACCACATGAAGTATCCTGGTCATAAAAGTCTTCAGATGTCAGTTAAAAAAGCAAATCCATTCTTTTAACAAAACCTCCCAAGACACATTCATAGCATTTTTGAATTTATACAGAAACAGTTTCTCTTGTTCCAGAGGGCTCTGGGTAAATAACCTCTGTCACTGTAATCTAAATGTTATTGGTTTGTCTTTTATTAATTGTCAACAGTTGTTTGCATGTAAAAAATAAACACTTTTTTTTGTGAGGTGAATGTACAGTTTCACCTAAACTTGACAAACACTAGATTATCTGTGGAAAGGGGAGGAGGGGACTGAGATATTTAGTTCTTTGTTGACTTACAGTGCCCTCTTCTGGAAGTGTCATGAAACCGCATGTGGAAAATTTTCTACAGCATATTCGGGTTCTGTACATCACTTGAAATAAACCGAAATTGCTGACAACAAATTGTATGTATTAACATAGCAATTTCTATCAAAACTAGTCATTACCTTAAATACTGTGTTTATATTTGTGGTTATATTTAAACATATATACAATAACTATTAAAATTGTACATGGTTTTTATACAATGTACTTTTTTTATATGTAAGTGTGACTGGATCACTGATAAATAACTTTTGGTATAAATTTATTTAAAGGACATAGCGATGAGCGCTTATTTATATAATTACACGTGCACTTATTTTTGATATTGCGTATATTATGAGATAGGAAATCGTTATTTGTGACACAAGGGTAGAAAATTTGGTTTTTCTGTTTTAACTTTTCAAAAGCAAATAACTTATTTCTGATGTATACCTGATACAATAAGTCTTTGTTTTGAAAGCCTTTTGCATATCTTGGTGCAAGGAAATGCATTCATGTCTAAGGTATATGTTTGATTTCTGATAAGCATTTGTAAGTCTGTTGTGTAGCCTAGAGGATGTCCTCATTAAAGCTAATTAAGTCTATTCAATGTGAGTGACCAACACTTGAATGCAGACAGGGGGCCATTACCTGAATGCAGGTCCTGTTAGACAGACAGGAACTCTAAACAATGGAGACAGAACATCTGAAGGGGGGATGTGAAAGTTAAATTGTGTTAGATGCAAAACTAGATTACATCCTGAGATCTGATGGAAATCAAGTTGATATGGAAGTTCAATCTGTTAGATGCAAAATTAGATTACATCCTGAGATCTGAGGTAATATTCTAGATGGGTTGGAGCCAGCTAGGTCCAAGGGGCTGGCTTACCTCTGCTATGAGTTATGTCAGAACGGTATAAAAGGTGAGCTGTGTGAGCATGTAATGTATCATTCTGATGTTTCATCTGACCTGACCACTGATACCTTTAATCAGTGGAACTGTCCTTGTCAGGACACTTGAGCAATAAACATCACTCTGCTTCAAAGACCTGCTTGACAACTTCTTGAATTTTGCTGTAATCCTGTGACCTGCAGATTAGACCCAAAATCTAATTTGTTCTCGGCTGCCTGAGGTTTGGACCCAGCTCTCCAGTACCACCGCTCTGCCTGCTACCCATGCAGCCCTGGTTAGTGTGATAGTCCAGGGGAGGATCCATCCACAGCAACCCTGATCTATAGTGAGAGGTCAGGAGTACCAGCCCAGTTACACCAGCAATGAGGTACACTCGCAGCGTCAGTTACCCAGAAGGAACAGGGTTCTGAGTGCCATAGAAGGAGGTCAGTGGTGGCAGCACTGTAAGCCCCTCCTACTGCAGCAAGAGGGCGCATTTGGAATAACAAAAGGGAACGGTGGCAAAGTAAGCTCAGCCGGTTCCCAGCAACAACAGACAGGGTGGCATGGGCGGTCCATCCTGTCACAGTAAGACTATTTTCTTTCACTATAAAATCATTAATTACTATACTCCCCTTTATTCAGCATGTCAGCTGTAACTGTGGTATGCGCTGCTAACTTACATAACTAGGATTGCCACATTCAGATATACTTACATTCATTATTCTGCAGTAACAAAAAAATAAGCAAAATAGAGACAAAATGTTTTTTTTTTCACATTACATTATTTAACTGTAACATCCCCACAAAATTCCAATACAAGCCCAAACATAAAATACCCAACAATCTGTATCTGAAACAAGTTTCAGTTTTTGAAAACAGTGTTATTGTAAACACCTACTATCCTTAGTGTTACTTAGGTCCATTGCTGTCTAGTGTATTCCTTGGGAAAAACCGAACGAGATGGTGCTCTAGATTCATGTCCTTTCTATTTTGCTAATATGTACCCATGAATAGTCCATGTATATTGCTCTGTTTAGGTTCTGTGTGTAATCTATAGGAAAGGTACTAAAGCAAGACTTTATTTAGTGAAATATCCCTATTACATTAAATATGTGTGTACTTGTTTTAAATATTTAGGGAAAATGTAGCAGAAAACTTTGGGAATGCGAACAAACATCCATGCACTTCACAGTTCCAGAGAGAACTGTGTGGACAGTAAGGGATCATATAGTTCCCTCCACATGTGTGCAGTGAAGCACCGCTCTTCGAAGCAGAGCTGAAACTTTACACATACGGTAATGTACTCCAGCCTGAGCTGCCGTACATTACCATATGTGTAAATGCCCTTTCATTACTTATTAAATTGCGATAAATATCAGTCCCCATAGACATCTATGGGGACTGCTCTGTATTTCGAAAAAAATGCAAAGCAGCAGATATTGCGATGCACTGTTGATACATTGCACTATACTAGATTTGCGTCTGTTCCGTTTTTGGGGAATTTACATGAAAATAAGGATTAATAAATTGGTCCCTAAGTGCCTTGTGCATTTAATAGAAACCGGAAGGTTATGCCGCAATCTATAAATAAAAGCTAAAACATCAATTAATTATCCTTTAGACATGTTTTTTAATGCTTTAAAAATGGGTAGATGTAATTTAGAAAACTCCAACCAGCTCTGGTGTTTAAACTATGCAACCCATGTTTTATAATTAGGCCTCCCTCCAACCCCAACATTAAAATACTAGTAATCACATTTAATATAAATAGCTGCTGCTGATGATGATAAATAAACCTATTTCCTTCCTTTCAAACAACCCCAGCAATAAATTAAATAGCATTTACGTTTAATAAATATATCCATTTCCCGCAACCGTCACTGCCGTTAAATAATTCATATTCACATTTAATAAATAGACGTTATTTTTTTCCCAAACAGACCCACTTTCAATTACTCTTTATGCCACCTTAGTGTCCCCAGGTCCTATTATGCCACCTTAGTGTCCCCAGGTCCTATTATGCCACCTTAGTGTCCCAAGTTCCAATTATACCACCTCAGTTCCGAATTATGCCACACGATACTGCCCCAAGTTCACATTATGCCCCAGTAGTGTCCAAGTTTATACTATGCCACAGTAATGTCTCCACTTAAGATTATACCACACACATGATATAAACTCACAAAGACATAAACAGACAGCTCTGTTATGTACTCACCTCAGGCAGTCTTCCGTTCCACGGCAGGGCATGCACAGCTTCATTCCATGGAGGGGAAGCAACTGTTATCATGGAGAGAAAGGGGACGGGCACAGAAGGGAGAAACAGATCTGTATGATCCGCTGCCAAGCGCTGTATGAAGGCTGGTCCCGGGGGAGGGACCAGCCTATCTATCAATCGTCCCAGTCCAGAGCCTGAGCGCAGTTTCCGGTCCCTTGCGTGCCTCCTGATGGGGGAAAAAAATGCTGCCGGGAGTCTTCTGCTGGGACAGGCAGCCAGCCGGATTGGTCCATTTAGCCATCGGCCTTGCTGGCATTTGCCAGAAGTGCCAGATGGCCAGTCCGGCTGTGGTCTACCCCGAGAAATGGCACCTGAAGATGTATGCTATATGTATTTGATGGAAGTTACATCACTGCCATCCACTTGCCAACTAGGAAGTGTTGCCTGACAGGAAATACCTGGTATTTTCAGATCTAAGTATATACCACATAGTAAAGACATGTTTTCACAGCTCTCCAGCCTCTTCTACTTGATTTGAACTCGGACATTTCTACATGGTGTCAGAAGATTGGCTGCGATGGCACAAGGTTTCTGACAAATAGATCCACTTGTTTTTGACGATGCTATCGCGGACGCATGGGGTGTATACTGCTGTGCTGAACTCTCAGACAAATAAAAAAAGTACAGGCATATACCCTGCTCAATTTATCTGGCGCTGAAGCTGTAGCTAAAGCCGACATGTTTGTCTATAGAGAGGGGGAGCATCAGGAGGATCAAGACACACTAATAACATTTTTTTGATGTAATATGCTTACCAGTGAAAAATGTCATAATGGACAGACATGCAATTAACACTGCTGTGTAGAGCCCCTCCAGTCATATGCTGCCAGATTGAAACTATTAGCAAAGAAATGTGAATATGGTGACTTATCAAGAGAGCTTATCAGGAACAGAATTGTGTGTGGGACTTATGATGATGTCACTCGTACGCATCACCTGCAGGAGAAGACACTGACACTGGAGACTGCTATACACATATGTATGTTACATGAGCAGTCCCGCAAAAGTGCTGTCGAGCTGAAAAAACAGCTTGGTATATGTGACCTCCGGCAACACGAATAGCATATGGTAGATACACAGATAGAAAACAATCCTGACACCAGTCTTCACTGTGAGAGTGTTGATCTCAGGGCTGAAAAGGGTGAAATATTTACCACCATAGTTGATAAGGAGACATATAACGCTATGAAAATTAAAATTAACACTGGCACCAAATGTCATGTCACGTGAACTCCTCCAGCGTCAAACCCCAAGACACTTATTGACTGTTCTCACACAGTGAATCTAATTGCTTACAGTGGCCAGATAATCAGGACTGTGGTTATGGCTACGTTTTTCTCCACCGGTGTCCCACTGCTGTTTCATATTGTGGATAGTAATGTCAAACCTTTGCTAGGTCTGTCGGACAGTATATAACTGGGGTTAATAACGTTAAGTGCTGACGTGCACGTGCTGCAACAGGATATTCCAGGATTAAGAGACTTTGCTAATCTGTTCTATTGCGAAACCATTGGAAACCTCCCTGTCACATATCACGTGTCTTGAGACCGTTCTTCCTACAGTGTGTGCTCCCAGAAGGGTGCCTTTGGCCATGAAAAATAATGATAGTGGAAATAATTCATATGACAGCATTAGGTGTCATTGCTCCAGTGGCAGAAGCCACCCCGTGGGTGTCGCCTGTGGTTGCTGCAGTTAAAAAGGATAGTCCAGTACGCATGACTGTGCATCTGAATAAAGCTCTGATGAGACTGCATCACACCCTCAGGACCGTGGCAACTCGCTGCCGACATACCAAATTCAAAGATATTCACCACTCTGGTTGTCAAGTGCAGGTTCTGACAGATCACATTGGACACCTCTGGGCAGACATGCATTCCTCTGAATGCCGTATGGCATCTGTACTGGCAGTGAAGTGTTCCAACGCAGCATGGAACACCTCTTTGTGGGTTATCCTTGTGAAATCATCATTGATGACATCCTCGTGTGGGGTCGCACCATGGAGGAACATAACGTCCGCATCCGCAACGTCCTCCACAAGATTTGTGAAACCAACATGTGGTTAAGCCCTGACAAGTGTCGTTTCAGAGTTACTGAGGTTTCATATGTTGGCCAACTTCTAACCTCAGAGGGTGTCAAGCCAGATCCAGCCAAGATATGGGCCATCCAGCAAATGCCCAACCCCACAGACAAGATGACTTTGCAGCGATTTCTAGGTATGACAAATTACCTTTCAAAATTTCTGCCTCTCTACAGTGATGTCACAGGTCCGCTCCACCAGCTTTTACACAATGACGTTGAATGTTGTTGGTTGGACTGCCATGCTGATGTTATTGCTCTCCTCAAGGTTATGATCACTTCTAGCCCAGTGCTCCAATTCTTTGATATACATGTTCCTGTGATCATCTCTGCTGATGCTTCCCAGGATGGCCTTTGTGCTGTCTGTTTGCAGCGCAACAAAACCCATCAGTTTTGCGTTCAGAGCCCTTACAGACACTGAGTCACGATATGCTCAGATTGAAAAAGGACTGTTTGCCTGTCAAAAGTTCCATGAGTTTATCTATGGACGTCCAGTGGTGGTTGCAACAGATCACCAACCACTGATCACTATTTTCTACAAACCTATGCACACTGCTTCGGCACGTATCCAATGGTTCATGCTCAAGCTCCAAAGGTACTGTGACAGACCCGGGCCTAATATTGAGAATATCCTGCCAACCCGGTCTGTCCTCAGTGGGCCAACTGAACAACCATGGCCCACTCTGTTATTAAATGCCGCCCGGTGGCCAGATCTGTTATTGCTGTGGTGTCCAGAGAGGGAGGGGAGAGGCAGCTCACAGGAAGTGGGAATCAGCTGTGGACCCTGTGACATCAAAAAGTAGTGGAACGGGTTAAAAAGAGGAGGGTCAGGACCTTATCTAAAATCAGGAGGGGGTCTCTCCCTGTTTGCTAACTATTGTTCTAGCAAGTCTGCAACACAGTCCGAATGGCACCATCACCGCAGGGGGGAGACCACTGATGTCATGCACTATTTCCACCCCTGTTACCACCCAAACTCTCCACACCACCAATCAGAAGAGGACAATGAGTGGGGGGTTGTGGAAGGGACAAAAGGGGAGCTGTCTGGGGGAGGGGGAGAGTTGTTGGAGAATCTTGAGACAGTGAGGACTTGGACTGTTGGAGAGTAACCGTATTCTCGCAGGGCCTTAAAGGAATGCTTAAGGCAGGAGCTTCTTGACAGAGATCAGACAGTGTACCTCTAGGACTGATTCTGTTACCACTCCATCGGGAGACACTCGCAGATTCTGGGGAATTGGTGAGCCTACATCGGTAGGGAGACTATACCCAGGGTCCCACCAAGCTGGTGGAGAGTTGGCCGAGCGGCTGGGATCAGCAAGATACACAGACCCACCTTAAGGATCAGAAACCGTGGCCCACTTGGATTGTCAGCTGTGGATTTTATTACTAGGAGTTTGAGCCTGCTAGGACTCTGTGCTTGGAGGTAACCTGCTGGGGACTTTGTTGGGGAGTTTTTACTTGCACTGGTGATTTTCTGACACTTGATATATTTGGTGGGGGAACAAGTTTCTCCTTGGGGAGCACTGTTGTATTTTACGAAGTGTGTACACTTTGTTTAATAAAAGGGATTATTATTTCTTTCCTGTCTCCTTACCTGTGTGACCTGTGAACCTAGAGGACAGGGTATCTAGTGAGCTTTGGTTCTAACCCCGGTGTCCTCACAGGTACCATCTCGATGTGGTGTACAACCATGGAAATGACCTCCACGTAGCTGACACTTTATCACGTGCTCACCTTCCAGACTCAGGTGTCCCTGATACTGACGATGACATATATGTTATGGAATTTGTTGTCCTCTCCACCCAGTGTATGGAAGAGCTGCCTGATGTTACACTCAGGGATGACCTTTGCCAACGGTTGTCGCATGTCGTCCTACATGGTTGGCCATCTTCCTCCAGGGAATTGCCTCATGACATCAAGTCATTCTTTGCTTTCCATGGCAAGTTGACTATCTCAGAGGGCATTCTCTTGCGTGGTCAGCGATTTGTAATACCATATGCTCTCCAAGGATTTTAGGCCACCTTGCGAAATGCTAAGTGCTCTGACATGTCCGCATTGCCACCTTTATCTCCTGACCATCCATCTAGTCTCGCTCATCGCCCCCCCTAGAGGACTGCGACCTGTGGTTAGAGAGCTGCTAAGTCCATATCCCCTTGCTGGGATTCCTGGTGAAATCCTCTCTTTCGTTAGACTCCTCGCCTCTCTGGGGGTAGCATCCACCTGAGCAGAATTCGAGACCCATGCCGACTCTGAATCCATGACAAGCGGTTTCTAATCCCATATGCTCTCCAAAGATTTTATGTCCAGCAGGCCCACCAGATGCACTCTGGGCGAGATTCCACTTTGCAACGGGCTATGGATGCATTCTACTGTCCCTCTAAGGCTGCTGACATTGAGCGGGTTGTCTCTGCTTGTACCCCCTGCAATGCTCTGCGGCCCCATCATGGCAAAGAACCGCTCACTCTCCATGAGGTACCTGACCTCCATTGGTCTATCGTTGGTGCAGATCTTTTTGTGTGGAGGGGGAAAGAGCACCTTGTCTTAGTGGACGCATAATCCAGGACTTTGTTATGTAACTTTCGGCATTACCAGTTCATGTGAATTTTCACTTGCACACTGTTCCCACATTCAATACTTGTCACACTGTCTTGCAGCCACACACTTATATATTGTTATTTTGTTCTAAAAAAAAGGAGGATGTAGATGTATTGCTGTATGTGTTTGATGGAAGTCACATCACTGCCATCCACTTGCCAAACAGGAAGCGCTGGCTGACAGGAAATACCTGGCAGCCATTTTCAGTTCTCAGTATATACCACATAGTAAAGATATATTTTCACAGCTCTCCAGCCTCTTCTTCTTGATTTGAACTCAGACAGTTCTAAAGCACCTGTTCAAATAGTTATAGTAAACTGCATTGAAACAGTTGTTCAACAACTTTCATCTAAAAACATTAAATTGCACGTAATATTGCCATAGAAATCGTAACATTTACATTTACTGTTTTACTATTTAATATGATTAAAACCGCAGTGGATATTGAAATAGTAAACACAAAACACGGTAATGGTGTCATTTAGAATTTGACATATTTGCATCCAAAACATACATGTAAATTGTGTGCTGCAAAAATGGACATTGACGTGTTTATTTTGGATTTCTTAAGATACATGTATTGCAAAATTACACGTTCAAACAAGGAGCATTTCAGTTGTTTAATAGGGTTTTTAATGCTGTTTATTGAAGTCATTGGGCCTGATTCATTAAGGAACTTAGGCAAGAAATTACTTAAGTCTCCTGGACAAAACCATGTTAAAATGCAAGGGGTGAAAACTAGTTTTCTATTTTGCACATAAATTAAATACTGAATAGGAAATGTATTGCCTAAGTTCCTTAATGAATCAGGCCCATTGTAAACAACACAAAGGGACATCAATATAAACAATGGATGGTGATGCAAATTTTACCAACAATAAGGGGAAATGGGATAAGATCTGGATCAATAGGACTTGGGAACATGAGAGAGAAGAAGTGAGGGTGGGTTAATCACGCAGAAGAGGGTCTAGGGCGAGGGTATTAATTTACAGGAGAGACAAAGACCAAACTTGTACTCAGAGATTAACAAGAAGTTGGTTGTGATTGGCGGTGGTAGTCATAATATCAACTTAAAAAAACTACTGACACTACTTACCACGACAGGATGATTATTTGGTTTAGGTTTAACTGGAAGAAGGAGTAGAGCACTAGGTTTCAATCTGACACACTGGCCCAAAGCTGGGGGGGCAGGGTGTACTTTAGACAGGGGGCCCCTATGATATAACATGGTTATCATTTTAGACAAATACATAGGCAATACTGTGTGCACTACTGTTAGGTGCAGAGAGTTCTGCCTTCACGAGCAGTACACGGTGAAGTGGGATATACCTCCCAACTGTCCTAAGCGAGACAGTCATCCAAATTTCGGGACTGTACCATCAGATTCAGTACAGTTGACAGACTGTCCTGCTCTCTCCTACCTGTTCTTGTCACTGTCACAACTTGTGGCTGCTGGTTACTTTAGCTCATTTGCTGGTTGTCTGGATCTTGGAATGTTAGAGGCCCCATTTGGAAAAAGAAATGGGTACATAAAATTTAGAAAACTCCAAACAGTCCCGGTGTTAAATTAATAGCACTCACGTTTTATAATTAGGCCTTCCTCCAGCCACAACATTAAAATAATAATATTCACATTTGCTAAATAGATCTATTTCCTTCCAAACAACCCTGACATTAGATCAAAAACATTTAATATTTAAACCTATTTACCTCCCTCCAAACAGCCCCACCAATAAATTAAATTGCCCCCCACCACCCCACAAACAAAATAGCACCCATTAAATAACTAGCCACCTCCTACCTCCCACACTAAATTAAGACCCCACTTCCCTCACACATTATAATGACATACTCCACACACACACACACACACACACACACACACTGTACTGACATCTCACACACACTTTATTGACATCACACACACCACTTACCTTGTTCCATTCGCACGCACTGATCTTCACACATGGGACGGCACCTGTCATGTGGTGCGTATCCCATGTGACACCGGGGATGGAGGAAAGAGACAAGTGGAGCCAGTGATAGACTGTGGCTGGTCCCAGAGGAGGGGGCAGTCACAAAGTAATAGAAACTTGGGCCAGTCCCTGTACCGGCCCAAAATTGCCTTTTTCGTGTCCGGCCCAGTCCGCCCCTGGTTGCAAACAGACCAGGCTCTGAGCACTGGTGCTTAGTTACTTTTAAAAGTTTTAATTTAACTCTTAACAGTAAAAAAAGATGCAGCCACAGGTACGCAATAATCTTAAAACAGATGTATGCACACATTTTTGTGCACAGTACAGAAAATACAAATTTTAAGCAAAAAAATAACAGACTTGCATCTAACTCCAAATGCCCTTCCGGGTGTATTTCTTTTAATATATTATTAAAATGTTAGGGGTGGGGGTGGGGAGTTCAATATATCCTTTCCTCCCTTTTTTTGGAATCTTAAATAATGGCAAATGTATATGAGGTTATTGGATGAGAATTCTGAGCGTTTAAATTAAATGTGGTGAATTTAGAAGAAACATAATCTACTTTAAAGTCACTATGTAACTGTTACGTATCACCCAAACCAAGGGGGGCCAAGTTCACCTTGATAACTTTCATTTTCCAAATACAATGGGCAGACCGTTTAGTGACCAATCTATGTATCTTTGTTCTCATTTATTGTTACTATTTAGTGTTCACTTGTTTCCTCTAGCTGTAAGATTTTTATTTTAGAAAATCATTTAGATGAATAGTAAATATAGTGAAAAGACTTTTAATTTCTTTGGGTTAATTATTGAAATGCCTAAGAATAACATGGTGCCTACAAAATAACATTGGTTAGTGTAACTACAGATAAGCAGTTAATCACTGTGAAATTTTGATTCAGTGATCACTCGATAAAATGCTGTTTCATCCAGTAATTTTCTGTCCAGCTAGGACAATTCGAGCACACAATGCCATCTTACTGTATCTCTAAGCATAGCTAATATGGTTTAATGGTTTTAGAGTTGTACTTGTATTCTTATTTATTTTTAAGATGACCTAGTTGCGTTACCAAGTCGTATTTAGGGTTTATACTGACATAAGTAAATGTGAATAATAATGCCTTGCTGTAGTGTTAAATCCCAAGTTCTAAGAAATTGATTCAGAATACAAAACATAGATGCAGTACCACCCAAGTATAATGGCAGGTCAGTTACAAATAGCCCATTCATTCCTAGTTATGTCTCCAAATGTATAAACAAAAAAAAACAACAACAATCCACTGCACAGTAGAAACTTGGGAAGGGAAGAGTGCTATGCAGGCATTAGCTAATTTACATGCAGCTCATTACTATTTTTTATTACCGTATTATTAGAGTGACCATGGCAAGAGTGTCGGCTACAGAGTTGCCGAGAAGAAATTAAGGCTTCAGTTCAGCAGAGGGCTCTTGGTCCACTCTCCCTTGGTTGCATCCACCTCCCAGGAAATGTGAAACTATTCTAAGATGTGTGACCACAGTTAACACCCCTCTGGCTGCGAGCAAAGCTTTTTCTAAAGGTTGATGCTGCATATGCTGCTCAGAGTGTGTGCAACCATGCAGACTAATAGGAAACTGTTGCCCAGCACAGTAGCCTGACTGTTTTTCCCCCCTCCCATAACCTGCTTCAGATGGGATCAGAGCCCATCTGCCCCAATATAGCACTCCACTCCTGGAACCAAAGGCTTTATTACTGCTTCTTCCCCTATGAACTCCTTTTTTTTTTTAATTTAAGTATGTATGTATATACACATTGTTAAGTCTTGTAGAGAAACATGAGAAGGATGAAATAGAAATACATTGGTGTGATATATCCACCTCCAGAGCCATTATTATAAAGGCGTAAAAGAGAAAAATTAACTTGGACCCACCAGGACAGAGGGATAGCACAAATTGTCTACAGACCTTAATGGAAGTGTTCCTGGTAGGCCGATGGGATCCCCAGTAACATGGGGTCACTTGGGGTAGGGTTAGGCTTGGCCAGTCCCATTTTCAAGAATCTGTGCTGGACACGTGCTGCTTGTTGCCTTAGAAAAACAATGCTGTGCATGTGTCTCCCTGACCCCACCTCTATTTCCCCTCCATACTCATTCTCCCCACCAGCTTCATCCATTGTCCAGGCTTATTGCAGTGGACTAAAGCTTAGGAAAGGATTAGGCCAGCAGAGGAAAAAGTGCCAATAGACCCCTTTCAGAATGGCCAGGCATGCATCTGCCCCAAGCACAGTCCATCCATTTGCTTAGACTTCTCCTTTCATCCTCTGACCAACTATAACTCCATTTCCCCTTCCGTGTTAATTTCACCCTGTTTGTGTCTGTGGCTACCTATCCCTCTGTGTGTGACTGTCTCTGCTATCATTGTCCCTAGTGTCTGTCTCCCACTTTCTGTTTGTCTCCGTCTCCCAATTTTTCTATGTATACCTTGCTCTCTAACTCTGTATGCTAGTGTGTGCCTCTGTGCCTCCCCCTTTGTGTGCCTATCTCATTATTGTGTCTGTTCCTTTCTTTCTCCTCCTTTGTGTGCTCTTGCTCTCTCTGCTCCGATATTGAGCTACTGCTGTTCCAGTGACTTCATTGCTACTATCCTGAGTTACCACCATTGTGTCAGCTATAGTTCTACATCTCCACACCGCTGCCTATATTGAACTATCTCTGTTCCAGTGACCACATTGCTATTCTGAGCTACCACCATTGTCAGCTATAGTTCTACATCTCCACTCAGCTGCCTGTATTGAACTACCGCTGTTCCATTGACTCCATTGCTACTATCCTGTGTTACCTCCTTGCGTTCAGCTCTCGCCTGTTTCCTCTGTCCCTGGCTCCTCCAAACCACTCAGCCTGGTACTCCCTCAAGGGACCGCAACCTGCGGGATAGGGGCTGTTAAGGCCATACATTCTTGAGGGGGTTCCTAGCGAAAACCACCTACCCATTAGACTCTGTGCCCTTGGGAGGAGTTGTGTCAAATCAGGCAGATTCAGTGATCCCTAGATCATCATTGGAAATTGTGACACCAGGATTTAACTAAACTGTGCAGTTCTGAAGCGCTGATCTTTTGGTTCGTCTTTGCCTCTCTTACCATCCTCCTCACAATACGTGGTGGCAGCATACTCATGCATTCTCTTCCTGGCAAAGTTTTAACTGTTCTATGCTTTTCATATTTTTTTATTCTCACCCTGCTTGTGCTTAATGGTAATTTTAATTGACAACTATTTTTTTTATAACCATGTCCTTATCTGTGCAGGTCCATGTTGATGGATGACAAAAAGACTTTACATGTGTGTAACCTTATATTTATAGGCCAGGGAAACAGGGAATGTCATAGCCAACAATGGAATGCCTTGAAACTATGAGCAATACCAATATTTTTTGCACCAAGATGCAATTACTTTGGTTTCAATTAAAATATTCTTTCTGGGCGGTAAGCAATTTGGGTCATGTTTTTGAAAGAATACACTATTCTTAAAATAAAATAACACTCTTGTAGGAATGGTAAGCAATTTATCCTTACATTTTTGGCGAGCATTTGAATCATTATATGTATTGTATATGACTGTGTTTGCCCAATTTTGCACCAACGACTTCTGTAGATATTCCCAGAGGTGTAACTGGCCTCTACGGAATTTTTTCTCCCACAAGAGCTCAATAGAGTTCAGATCTAGTGATTGTACCAGACAGTCCATCAAAGACAGTACGCTGGCTCTATTTCTTCACCAGTTTTTGCACAGCTTAGAAGTATGCTTAAGATCATTGTCTTGCTGTATGTTGAAATTTGCACCAATAAAGTGTGGAGGTTTAGGAGGCTTACAAGGCAGAATGGTGGTAATTATATAAAAAAACACTTTGAGCTGTGTAACCTTAACAGACAAATCAGTTGATGTTCTAAGAACCAATTTACAGCTATGGCCTTGCTAGTATCAATGAAGAATAGAATTTGGTTGTCCCGACCCCCACAGCATCGCAAGCTGGGAACTGAAGCATACAGATAAAGAAATTCAACTTGTGACTGTTCATGGAAGAAAGAAAACTACTGATATCAAAATAAGGACTGGGGGTGTTATTGAATATGTTATACTGTAGCTAGTAGCAACGTATGTTATATTCTTAAAAGACTTGGGAGGAATAATTAATGTAATGATGCAATAAGCTCTATAAAAAGGTGATGCAAAATAAATGACCTCAGCTCAGAATATTAAAATGATATACTCGTGTGTGTCTTGATTACTGGACTCCCAGTTAACTGGTTTATAATAAATCACAGTCAAGCTGAAGGACGTTGATAATTGAAAGAAGTACCTTAACAAAAGTGCTAACCACAGGCATGAGGCTGTAAAAGTGGTTCATTAGTCCTTGTACTCTGAGTAATACTCCCGCCTTACCAGCACCATTACATTTCCTCTGCCATGCTTAACAGAAGGCATCAAGCACTCTTCCAGCATCCTTTCATTTGCTCTGTCTCTGTCATTTGCCAAACACCTCAGACTCCCATACTCATCTGTCCATAATACTTTTTTTCCTATTTCCCAGTTTCAAATATGGATTTTTCTTTGGAACTCTACCTATAAGGCCAGCATCCTGGAGTTGTCTTTTTACTGTTGCATATACACTGGTATTTGGCATTTGAGCCGTTGACTCAAGATCTGTAAGGCGTCTCTTTCTCAAACTGCAGACTCTGATGTACTTATCTTGTGCATCTGTTCCTTCTGCTTCCTGTTCTATCCTGGTTAGATCCAGTTTTCCCTTTTATGTCAAGACAGTGGTGGGCAACTTTGTATGAGATCTTCAGCTTCTTATTAATCTGATGCATGGAATAGCCTCATTTCTTCAATCCACAATTAGGACACTAGAGTAATGGCTGCTGAAAATGTGGCTTTGCAGAATAATAAATTATAAATCAATAATTTCAAGCAGTGATAGTCATTTGCAACATTAGTAATGTCTTAAAACATTTTGAAATCAAGTTAATGGTTCCCTGATTAAAAAACTATCAATTCTTTAAAAAAAAGGAAAACAAATTTCTTAGTCATACCTCCCTTTTGCACGCTAGTGTATGTCTTTTATAGTACCTGTATCTTCATAGAGCAGGGCCATCCCCACATCGCAACTTCATCTACACAATGTAAGCAAGTGTGGAATCACTAATGATATAAATTTCAGTGGTTACCAAAATTTGCCATCTAGACCACCAAAGGACTAATGATAAACGAGGCTCAATGGACCCATGGTAACATGTTAGAGATGTTTGGCACAAGTAGGAGAAAACAACACACAACATCAGCAACATCTAAATTTCATCCTGCAACTTCCAAAGTGCCTCGACCCTCCGTTCCACTCACATACCTCCATCTCACATCAGTCCACTTGGTTGGAGATGCTCCTGATCCAAATACAGCAGCTGCTTTCCTGATGTCCATAATGAATTCATCATTATTACAAAACAATGTCATGCAGTAGATTTGACAGTGGTCCCAGATTGTTCCGTGCAGACCATTGATTTAGGTGAGAGCACCGAGGCTTTGTAAATCAGGCTGATTGGGTATCGGATGCCCTGGCAGGAGTCTTACATATGTCTACTGTAGACATGTTGCAAAGTTGCTGCCATAGTTTGGCTTAATTTATTCTTACCATGCAATCCATCCAGATTGACTTAGTAATTTACTTTCAGCATAATGTAACTCATATGGTTTACCCAGCATGGGTACAAATGGGCAATAAGGCCTTCAATATGCCTCCACTAAGAAAAAAAAATGTAAACATGTTTGGTTTTAGCTGGAAAATACTTATAGTTAAAACACTGTATTCAAACCACCCCAAAAACAGATTTTAGATAGAATACAATTGCAGATTTAGGCCCTTCTGAAACATGGCACTGAAAAAGCACTGAAAAGATATACTTAATTAAAAGCTTCCTCTTTTTGTTTGCCATATGTCTGCTGTTCCCCAATAAAACAAAGTTAAAAAAATAATAAACTCTACCAAGAAAAATTAAATAATTTAAAATGAAACCTAAAAAGTCTCAGTAAAATTGGACAGTGGAAGAGACTATACAGATAAGAATTAAGACTGCTATGACGCCTCACAGGTGGAGTGATGGAATTCTTCTAGAACTCATGAAATCTAGGAATATAACTTCCATCTTTCAAAACACAGGGTTGTTCTCTCTTAGTATAACAATGGACCTGAATTGCATTTCCAGAAATGAAAGCATATAAAAGAAAACCTATACTTACTTTGCATTCTCCTGTACTGGCTTCTTCTTCACAGTTGTAAGCCTGTCACAGTTAACTGATACAGTGGCTATAATACAGGAGCACCTGCATAGTAATCAGACAAAAATAAAATGTAGCACTGTCATGTCCTGGCATTCTACTCACATTTGGCTTTAGGGTGCTATGGCGGGCACAAATGGAGTTCTGGGAATTGCTGCAGCTTAGTTATAGTATTATATATAGTATATAACACCCCTGAAGGATTCTTCTTTTCAGCATGAAAGCAAATAAAAGCTGACAGAGAGCAAGAAGTGAATTTTAACATGCCCCGCTGTTAAGTTCAATAATTGGTTGTTGGCGGTCTTTCCCGTTTGCCAAGTTTGCATAATTCTTGCTGATACATGAAAAATTTAGTGCTTAGTGTCATTTTTCGCTTCACCACAGCAGAGTTGCGTACATGTCCGGCTCCCTTCATGAAAGATTGGTGTCACGCACATATAAGTATACTGATTGACATTGTTTGACTATTTCTAATAGCCTTTTGTTCCCAAGCAAAGATTGAGATGCCCTTACAATTATCGTCATACAAAAGTTATTGTTAAAAATAAATAAATGGTAAAACATATTTGCTCAAACTAGCATTTCACTTGCTCTTGAAAACATGTCCGATGAACGTGGTTTACTTATTGACATTTACATGTGGTAGAAAGTTCCCCTGAACATCCCCGATGAGAGGAACAGGTGACGTTTCAACTGTAGCAGGATGTGAGTGGCAGCTAAAAATCTCAGGGATAAAAAGAGACAGTTGCTGAAGAAGGAAAGTAGAAATATTTTATTTCAGCTTTCGTTAAAAAAACAAAACGATTTCATACAAAATGTTTTCTATTTTCATGGCTCTGAGTTTCTGTACTTACATAAGTGTAAACATAAACTAAATATTAAACAGTAGTCTGGTCTATAAAGTTATATATAGTTAAACTATCCGTTCATTGTTTACTGAAATAGCACTACAATGAATGATTGCATATTGGAGTAGCCAAGTGCCCATCCAGCTGCATTTCCCCAATAAAATCGTGCAAATTGCTTATTTACTAAATAGTTTTTAGAAAATAAGCCAATGTATTTCATCTAGCAACTCAAAAACACATCAGAGTGTATAACAAAAAAACAATGTGAATAATATAATTTATCTTAAATAAAACTGTCTACACTGATTGGTGCCAAGATAGTTTTACATGTGCATTTGCTATGTTGCTTTTAATACATTAGGAAAATGGGCCCTTACCCAAGGCCAACCTTTACATGGGCCTTCTCTGTCCTGTTAGATACCTAGGAAGATAAAAATTTAGAAAAGATGCTGGCCCCAAACTGTACCTTATAACATGACTATCCCATAGGGAAAGTTATGAAAGCGCGGTTTTGTGAACAAGATTTCTATACAATTTTCTTGGCGGTTTTAAAACCATAAAATTTACTGAATGCAAAATCACTGAAGAAAACACTGGTTTTCAAAGCACCAATTTTTAAACATGTTGAGATTACATAGAGTGAAAAATATGAAGTTGTGGTTTAACATTCCGCCGGAAATACCACCCAAGAAAAAGTATTGTGAAAGGCAAGATGGCTCAAACCGTGCGCCAGGTTGGCTAGGCTGTAAAGTAATGTAGGGTAAGACCACATGTTTTCCATCCGGTTTTACCAGGCGGTTTGCCCTAAACCTCATTTGGTGTGGGCTAAACTGCATTCAATTGGTGAAGATAACTGAAGTGTAGCGATTTTAAATGCACCAAAAAATGCATTTGAGTAAATTTCCACACTAATCTTTATTTTACCTTAAACATATTCCACATGTCACACGTATTGATATCCCAAAGCCCATGTTTTTAAAGCCAACACAGAAAAATACAAAGCTTTATCCCTTAATAGAGCACCAAGCTTCAAACCTATCCAAAGCCTTAAAGAAATATGTAATCACCAGCTATTCCTATTCCCATTTTAAAAACATTAGCAGTTGCTCTCACAGCATCATTTTCAGTAATGGGAATGCAAATATAACATTCATTGTTATAGCACTTTCTTGGTACACTGTAGTTTTGGATACAGCACAAAGTTGCCCTTTATGTGTAACAATCTCTGCTCATATTCCACCAATGTCTTAGGACAGCCTTGCTATGAAGTCATGTTAAACAGACCTTCAGACTGGTAATCTTCTGAGCAGAAAATATGTTTATCCTATAATCACAACTGGCAAAATATATTTATTGTCTCTAATTTTGTAGCATTGCACAGCTCATTATTGCCTGATGCTTGACAACTTCTTAAAATATCAGGTAAAGGTAGATGTGCAATTGGTAAAAAGTGTGATATTTCTTAATGCTGAACTCTATCAAAAGGTCAAATGCTTTTCATTTTTTCTTGCAGTCTTCTGCAAAGTGAAAAGTATATTAATTAGGACTTTTGAAAACTTTTAATATGCTTGAATTTTTTATTAAATGTACATTTAAGGACAGATTATGTTCATTATTCATTCTACTAAATTGATAGCTCACTATAAACTACACCAGACAACCAAACATTAGAATACTAGTCAGTACCGTATATTGCATAAGTGCTTATTTTAGGAAAGTAACCAAGGACTTGTTCCTAGTACTGCAAGCATCTACAATTTGTAATAAATCTGTTTTATTAGTTTGAGACATTCCTTTCTGTACTTTAATAAATCATGGCAATGACAACCACTGTACTATCTTTCTTCATGCAATTTCTTAAACAGGTTTTAAAAACTCACATGACAAAAGCTCCACCTTGTGGACAAAAGTCAGAACTATATTGGATTTTTGTTCTTTGTTAAAATTACTGCTACACCAATCCTACAGGATACTATAATGACATATACAAAATCCCAAGCAGTCTGTGTCTATTAGTTTTGATTCATATATTAAGTTGATAATCATTGCATGAATTTTCCAAGCTTATTTTATAAAATACTTTACATTTCAATTTCTGCATTACACAGAAAGTGTCTGGTAGAAATTAGACTTTATTGCTTTTGTAACAAAGATATACAGTATTTCCAATAAAAGACATATTGAACAAAGCAATTACGTTCCCACAGGCTTTAAAATAATACATGATTTAATCTGCGTATTTACAAGTAAATATAACGTAATAAAGGTTAACCAAAGGGATTTAAGAAGTCAAGTATTCAAAATAACACTGGCAAAGTATATAGCATTACTAGTGTGTTAACATTTGTAGCGCTATTTAGGGATCTTTTAAGCAACACAAACTTTACTAATGTAAGGTTGGGGTGTTTATAAGGTTTAGCCAATAATGCCAAAACTATTCCCCAGCAGTGGAAAACCAGAACTTGTTTATGTATACAAGTACCGCAGTACATGTGGTATGATACCCTGGTATAAGGAACCTAAAGAGTAAAAGTCTAAACATTATACAGAACAGAAGTTGGAAATGCATTTTGTTACAAAAAAAGTTAACAATGGAAGATAAAGGATTATTCAAACATAATAATAAGTACATTATAATTTTGTTTTTTAATTTACCTGAGTAACCAAAGTAAGCAAATTACAAGGCAAGTAAACATAGTGACAAAAATCCAGTGTATGAACTCAATGAAGATTGTATATGGTGTCTCTCTTTTAAAGTGTATATTTATATACCCAAGATGGATAAATCTTTTTAAGATATTCCCTACAGTATGTAGATATGTTGTTTGTATACATTTATATATAGTCCTACAACAGTTATTGTCAGGTATTAAATGTGAATGAGAAATACTACAACGCTATAAGCTCATACTGCTAGCTTTACCAAGTTAGTAGTGCTAGAATCTGTAAGCTTATAGTGCTAGCGTTAGTACGCTCACAGTGCTAGCTTTAGTAAGCTCACATTGCTCGCTTTAGTAAGCTCACATTGCTCGCTTTAGTAAACTCATGCTAGGTTTACTAACTCATAATGATAGCTTTACTAAGTATGTAGTACTAGCTTTACTAAGCTTGTAGTGATAGCTTTACCAAATTCACAGTGATAGCTTTCCTAAGTTGTTTGATGAAATACTAATTTAATAATTAGAGTGGAACTGTGACCATTGTATATCAAGGACTCTGGCACATGGAAGGTTTTAAAAGTTGCAATTTTCCAGACTGAACTATCCTCTAATTAAACAAAACAATGAATTGGGAATGCACTAAGTGTTGGAGTGTTGTTACCTTCAAAACGCCACTGTTCTCTGGCTGGAAAACTACAGTATTAACAAAAAAAAACCAAACTAACAATCGCGTGCCATTGCAGTAACAATAAAATACTATTTGGAAAATACATATATAATTTTTTTTTTCTTAACAAAAATTGTATAATAATATGGGAAAAACAAAAGATCCTGCAGTTTATATCAATCTTAAGAAACAAAAATGGTCCCTCTAACTGCAGCTTTGTGGGAATAAATGAAATCAACTCAACTGAGCTAATAAAAAAAAATCCTTGTGTTATGTTTTTAAGCTACCCAAGGTCCCCTCTAAGTGAGCTGAACTAATATGCATAAGAATGCAGACTATCAATTCAATTGGAACGAATTACATCACTGAGGCACAACACAGTGACAAATATAAAGTGTATGGTCTCAAAGTGACACAGTGATGTCATTGGTTCCTAGTCCAGCCGACCAAATGGCTGCGCTATTTGCAGCTGTTAGGTACACTTTAAAGCTTGTCTTATTTATGTATTGGGTACAGGATTTAATATGAGGAGAACAATCTCTTTTAATAACAACAACAATATAATGACATTTTATATATATCATCTAGTGCATGTTTATCAAAGTTCATACAGAAAAAATTAGCAGCATACAAGGAAATTATAAACGTAAGATGTGCTTCAAAACTTATATGGGACTGTTTTTATGACTCCTTCAAGTAACAAACTAAAAAAGACAAAAATAAAGTAATGACGATGTCAGGTTTTCATGCTCAACAAATCAATAAAGATTTAAATCAAATCTGAAATATTATTTTCACTTTCCCCTTTACTGACTTGTATCAGTTATAACATTGTCTTCCTGTCTTGTTTTGTGCTCTTGCTCTTCTGTGGCTCCTCATTCATAAGGCTGAAGTCACTAGAACACAGCGAGGCAGCTTGTGGCATGTCACAGTTGGAGTGGCATGCGAGAGTACTCAAAACTAGGACGTAAGCTTGGAGTAACTTGGGGGTGAGAATTTACGCTTCAAGTACTTCAGAATATAGAGGGGAAGACAGCTTACAACGGTGATAGCTGATACTTTCCACAGGAAGGTTAAGGTTGTAATAAAAGCAACATCTGTTGTAGAAAAAAAAAAGAGAGACAATTTAATTAACGTTTATGCAATGTAACTTTAATGAAAATGAAACTACATAAAAGGGTAGTCCAATTTTACATATCAGTACTTAATATCACAGGGGAACCTCATTTTCTGGAGCCAGATTGTACTGCAAGCTGCTCATTTTCACTGCTGTGATGCTGTGCTTCAAAGCCAAATACTACAATTCATCCAGTCCTCTTCAACAGAGCTCTACTTAGGACTGCATGGATTGAGTCCTACAGCACAGTTAGCTGTGGCATGAACCAACTCCCTAATGCAGGTGCTAGCTGGGTTTCCAGGGAACACTTTATGCTATGGGACTACAGAAGGTGGATATACTAAGGTTAACTTTGGCAAATATTTTCTTACCTGGGCCAGGTAGGCTTGAAATAATGGAAGTGTTTGAGTGACATAAGATCTAAAATTCACCAATTGCCAAAATCAATCGATAATCCAATTCTTTTTAGAAAGTTCTCATTCAAAAGCAGATTGAAGTTCAATGAAGTGTATGTATTATAACAAATAAATGCAAATAAAATGTAACAATCCTATGACAATCCTACATTGTACATGCACTGTAATTTCACTGTCTTTCTGCTCTGTTGGATCACAATATTAATGGGTAAGAAGCAATTGCTCATTTTTGACAAGTGATCTAATTAGAAATGACCATAAAAATTCTAGCACCATAATGTGTGCCTCAATTAAATACTGAGGTGTTCATTAAAATGTAGTCAAGCTGAAGAATATTTAAGATACTATATGCCCACATGTAAGAGTTAAGGAAGAGACCCCCTACTTACAGTTTTGGGTGGGGGAAGATGCATTTTTAACAAAATCTGTCTAATAGTTGCTATTTTATATTAGTACTGTGACTTTTTGTGAATTTAAATACACAATTAATTTGTCAGAATGATGATGAATTATAAGATTAATTCCTTGGTAGCCTTAAGACGCAAAAAGGCAAAGTCATGTCTAAGCACTATGTTCATCTGTGTTAACTTTCCCCAACTTCTTATTTACTAAATTACTGTAATTTAAAAGTCCTTTGAATGGTCCGATAGGCCCATGCACTGAAGGCTGGCATGGATCCCCCCCTCCCAAATACAGAAAAGTTTATTGCTTAGCAGGATCTCCTCTATAGACTGTACTGTGTTCCGATTGGCTGAGTGACATCACACAGTCATTCAGCCATTGGAACATGGACATGTCCCCTACCTACACCAGAGTCATGGAGGAAGATGGACACAGCACAGCAGGGAGAGGTAAGTATAATGGAGTTTGTGTGTCAGTGTATGTGTATGAGAGAGGGAGTATGTGTCATTGTGTATGAGAAACTTGTGTTTGTACAGCAGAAGTAACGTGAGAAAACGTATTCAAGAACGCAATTCCCTTAGATATTGAATAACTATTAACACAATAGAATCATCTAGTGCCAAATTTGTGGGGGTAGTAATATTAAACACATTTCTGCTCCCCCTTTCAGCTATATATTGCCCCCCCCCCCCCCCCCGATTGCTGTACATTGTGGTGTTCCCCGTTATATATCTATATGTCCTACCCCTGCTGCCAAACACCCCCTCTGCCATACTCCCACTTATTACCATACATCCTATCTGCCACCCTCCCGCTTCTTACTGCCAGACACCCCATCTGCCACACTCCCAGTCCCTACTACCCCATACTGCAAAGATCCCGCCAATGCATTGCACCTCCCTTTTGCTGAACGAGAGAGAGTGTAAGAATTACACTAATTTTGATCTAGGTAAATGCATTATAGTACTTTCATATAATACTATTATTCTAAATATATAATCGATTTGTTTTTTTATGATTACAAATTAGCCAATTAGGTGCAGTATAAGCATGTTCTCCCTGTGTTTGCGTGGGTTTTCTCCGGGTGCTCCGGTTTCCTCCCACACTCCAAAAACATACTGGTAGGATAATTGGCTGCTAACAAAATTGACCCTAGTCTCTCTCTCTGTCTGTATGTGTGTGTGTGTTAGAGAATTTAGACTGTAAGCTCCAATGGGGCAGGGACTGATGTGAATGAGTTCTCTGTACAGCGCTGCGGAATCAGTGGCGCTATATAAATAAATAATGAGGATGATGATATAACATATAACGTGTTTTATTTTTTTATTTAAACTTATTTAAACAAATAAAGTTTTTTTTTTCTTTTGGTACGTATTTATTACACGAATACCACTTCTTCAAGTGCTACGTTGCTACTTCCACTTAAGCCACTGTTTTCAATATCTTCGGCTGCCTGGTTGACATGATCAATGATTTACTGACTTGAGGCCGGCAGTAAGAGATTTGAAAAAAGCAGTTTAAGTGCAAGAAGTGGCACAGAGCTGAGGATTTACAGTGGCATCTGTATAATTCACAAATACCAAAATAAAAAAGCAACAACTATATTTTGTGGGCTGACCACAGCCATTCTAGTGACTGGCCTTGCCTCTCTGAGGGCTGGCCACATACCTTCATGGGCCCCTACTCTTGCATTTCTTCAGGTGGACCCATTGTGCCTCAGTCTGACACTAGTCCTTTGTGATCAAACTGATGAGACAAATGTGTGTGACATTCTGTAAGGTTGGTGAGACTAAAGATTTGAATTGCACTGCTTTTCTATGCATAATAAGCATTTTTGGCGTCATTAGGAGTTAGGCAAATTTGCACCTATATAAAAATGCACCTTTTTTTCTAATATGCAGGGAAAACACTGCCTGTTTTTGCATGTAGCACACAAATACTGGGCAGCTTTATTTTTACACTGTATTTTAGAGTTCAGTTAGGAGATTCTCTCTTCCCAACTCCAAATGTATCCACTCATCTTAAATTTGCGTTGCAGCGCTAAATGGTTTAACCAAGATGGAAAACTGCACATTCTAGCTGTATTTGCTCCTAACTCTAAATTAGGGTGTTTTTATGCATCTTGAGCAGTGCACATATCCCTACTGAAAATCCAAGTTTGCACATTCTGTGAACAGGTAAAAATCCATCCTGTCTGCATTCTGAGAAGGTTCTGTTACTAGTTTAGTTGGAAAAAGCTTAACCAAGTTTTCCCACTGAACTCTAATTCACTCCTTGTAAGGAGTGAAAATGGGCAAGGGCAATTACGGAGGGTATAAAATTGTAAATAATGTATTCGTTTAAAAGACACATTTATTTATTTTTACTGGCAACACATTCAACAGTGCTTATTCAATCATTTGTTGTTTGTAAATTGCTTTTTTTGCAGCATATGTTATTTATTAGGTACAAATTTGTACTGTACCAATACAAAAGCATTCACATACTCAATACCTGCAGGCGTAGGGGCAGATGAGAACAAACACACCTCTGTTCAATAGAAATCACTCTCTTAAATCTGGCCTGTTATTAGTTAATGCTTTTAAAACATTATTGTTTTTTGTTGCTGATGCCATCAAACCTTAACATGCACAAAGTGGATACATCAATTAAGTCATTAAATAAAAATGTGTTTGCTCATTGGCAACAAATACCTATATAAATCATCATAACTTTAGAGGAGCAGAACTGCAGCTGTTTATTTCCTGAACGATTCAATATGTTTAATTATTATTATTATTCATTTCAAACAAACAAAAAAAGATAAACTGGAAAAAGAAAATGCAATAGGGACATACTACCAGATAGGTTATATAGGTAAGTGTGGAATTGAAAGACAGTGAAATTGGTTTGAGGTCAGAGATGGGAATGCAGTTAGGGGTCCACAGATAAACAGATTATCAGGAACAAAAAGGAGGTTATGATAGTCAGCATATGAGACACTCAAGCAGGGTTTGCTGTATTATATGACAAGCATGCCTCAAGTTTAAGTGGTAAGCTTTGGGTTTCAGAAGGAGATTCAATCTTGGCCAATGTATATTCATACATTCTTAAATAGTAAACATTACATATATGGTCCTCCTCATTGTAGAGCATTTAAAGCTGCCCATCCTAAAGCATGGAAGGAGGCGATGCCAAAGGGCCTTCTATATAAGAATCCGTAACATTATAACTGCAAGTAAAGGCGTTGATAGACATTTTGAGAACACCTACCTAAGAAAGCTCCCAATGACACTCTACCAAGACCTGAGATAAGAGATAACGAAGCAGAAGCATAAAAAGGTTAAAAGGCAGAGAATTAAAATGCAGAATTAAGATTAGCAGAATATGCAGCAGTGAGTCTGAAACTAAAGCTGGAACACCCTGGATTCTGGAACATTTACTACCCACAAAGTCAGCCTGACATCATACAGTAATTCTACTACAACTCCTGGTTACTGGGCTGTGATGCCAAGTGATGATATACATTTGATAGTGAGTTTAATGCATTCCTATGGCAGCCAGTCCCCAATGACATTTATATAAATATATAATAAATGTAATATAAGTCTCAATTCCCAACTTGTTTAAAGTAATACTAGTGCGAACAAAAACACAAAAAGGTAATAAGGAGAAAAACACTGTTGTTCAAACATGACAAAATTTAAATTAATAAAATCTAAACTCTGACCAATTAGAG
This sequence comes from Mixophyes fleayi, assembly GCF_038048845.1. Lineage (NCBI taxonomy): Eukaryota > Metazoa > Chordata > Amphibia > Anura > Limnodynastidae > Mixophyes > Mixophyes fleayi. Next base: position 189,781,033 of record NC_134406.1, read on the forward strand.
CTACCAAACAATCAGACATATGGTAACATGTTCCCACTAATCAGATACCAGGGACATTTTGGGAATAATTCTGAACTGGTTACCAATATGGCTTGGCAGCCCAAGCATGGGAGTGTTGAACTCAAATCTAGACCTATTGATCTAGCACTAGCTGGCACTACTGATTATAGGAATATGGTTTCATATCTACATATTTTAAGTTTCTCATTTGCATTATGTTAGATCAAGATATCAAGTTAAGGATTAAAGGCTTCAACTTTTTTTGTTGCAGTCACCACCTGGACTACATTGGATCAGGGATCAAGGGTGTCACTTTTTGCATTTATTCCCCTTATATCTATTCCTTCATCTCCCGCCTGTTTCCTGCATTTACTATAGAGAATAGTAAATGCATATAAAAGGCGGGAGATGAAGGAATAAATATATTTTGTTCAATTAAACTATGAACAGCTACTGCAACCTATCCAGGATATTGTATTATATAGAATACACATGATAGCAGAGATTTTCCTTTGCAGCCCCTCTGATTGCATTGCATCGCAGGTTGTGAACTCCCATGCATAGAGGTTTTCCATTTCAGCTGCGGTTTAGTAAACTGCCCCTGTGCTGCAATGACATGTTTTCTATGGAGCCACATGTTTTGCCATATTGACGATACCTTAAAGTAAATCTGACAAACAGTGATAACATTATTTTATTGCATTTAATAGGGCAAATCATGTGTGTAGTAGGTTGGTTTTGGCTTTCATTAAATTCCTCTTCTATTATAGAACATATAAACATTATGGATAGACTGATCTATACAAAGCTCACATACTAATAGACAAAAATATCATCACTAGATCTAAACTGTAATATCTAGCTTCCTTACAGTATACAATAAAACATGTAACTCAAAATTGCTAGTAAGTTAAATAGACACTTACAGTGATAGAAAAATGTCACCAAAGTGTACATAATATGAAAACACTTACCAAAGTACTCATTAAGAAAAGCAAGTGAAGCCACATAGCAGCCAAGGCTGAAAAATTCAGCTAAAACCATTAGCCAGTGCCACGTCCTTATAGTTAGTGCAACCATTAGCAATTCTGTCAAAATCAAGGCAGTGAAAGAGATGGCGACCACGTGAACAAATTCAGACTCAAAGAGCAGCAGTGCTCCATACATCAAAATGCCACCTAAAATACAGACAACTAGAGTTACACTTACAAGTCAAGATGAAAAACATAGTTATGGACACATACCATTTAGCTCCAAACATATGTCAAGAAAAGTAAGGTATCCCAACTAATAGTTTAAGTGGATGTATCAGGAGCACAGTGACAATTGCAGCATGTACGGTACAAGAAAAATCACAAGGGTCAGTTGTACAAACAGATTGATTAGTTTAATTCTCATAGTTATCCTATTAATGCATACATGGCCAATGTGAATTTACCTGAATTATTTAAGTGATCATTAAGGAAACTATGGCTGCTGAGAATTAGTACTATCTTGGTCATTTATTAAATAAAAAAGCAGGGCTGGCATATAGTATTTTGGTCGTGAGTTGTTATATCTAATATTTGCACTAGGATTGTGAAATCCTGGCCAATAATTCTGTTATGATAGGAAAAGCCTGGAACACAATTACCCTCCTTCCACCCAAAATCGTGACTTTATGACGATTTTTTGAGGGACAGAAAGTTGCTGATTAAGTCCATAGATATTGCCATTGTGAAAGGAAACAGCTTATAGACATGTTCTACAGAAATGCTGTATGGTATGAAATATGTAAGTTTTGACAGCTGCATAGCTGAAACAGAGCAAAACATGTACATTTCAAAGATGTGTTATATGGGAAAATATTAAACAGCAGCTACAACACTGCAGTAATAACAACTTGCTGTTATTTTACCACATTGATTACATTGTCACTGTCATACCTCACTTGCCACCATCTGAGCTTCTACACTACCTAGGTTCAGAAAATATCATGGCCCCTGCACCAGCCTGGTGATTTGTTCTGTTAATTGTACCCATGCATTTATTCTTCTTCTTATCTGTACTCATTGTTCTTATCTGTATGTAATTATGCAATTGTTGTATGCTGTAACCCCCTATATATAGTGCTGTGGAAGCCTTGTGGTGCTTTCTAAATAACAGATAATAATAATAAGTGAAAGAAAGTTACATGCTGCTGTCCTTGCTACAACACATCTAAAATTTGCAATAGCTCCTTGTTGCTATATCACAGTGACATAATTGTTACTCTTAGGGGGGGGGGGGGAGGAATTAAATTGGCCGAGTTACTGCCGAAAGTAACGGAGCCTGCGCACTATTACAGTAATAGTGCACATAATTACCGTTAGGTACCGCAGGGTTAAAATTACCGCATTAACGGTATTAGGTTTAGCGCAGTGTTACTCTGGGGGGAATTGAATTCCCTCCTTATAATGTTAATGATAAGATAATAGTGGACTACTATAGCACTGTAAAAAGTTTAAATAGAGGTATAACCTTGTTAGTTTTTAGACTTTACTTAAAAGTCAAAAGGTCTTCTATGCAGCACACCAAGAGAAAATTCCCTTGTATTGCAGAAAGTACCTTTCAATCTGGTACTAATTTCTAGATAGACGGAACTGCAAGCAATGTGAGAAGCAAAAGTTAATATTTTTACAGGATTAAGCTTTAATTAAAAACAGCACTGATTTTAAGTGACATGCATCAATACCAATACCAATCACCCATCATGCACTGCAGATTGGCAGGGTGTACTGTCGGACTATCGATTTACCTGATAAAAAGAAAGCAATATATGACTGTTGATAAAATTTTAAGCTGGCGGAAGCAAACCTGGAAGGAAAACAATAATGGCAGACAAAAATCCTTTAGTCTAGCTAAATGAGTCTCTCTTACCTTGGTATACGCTGATTAAAACCCAGATGAGGAAGGTTTTAAAAGACAAAGATCTTCCCTGAGAATAAAGAAAGGTAATGTTAAATAAATAGCATTGCAATAATACAAGAATATAATTCAAATAGAAATACATTTTAGTTTGAAGTTAGTTCTTATACTCTAAAACCATGAATGTTAATTTATATGCTGAACAATTGTTCATAGAGAAAATAATAATTACAGCAGTGTTGATTATAAGGTTACTTGAACCTGCAACATTAAATAATTAGCTAAGCCCCATTGCTTGTTACATTAGAGCATGATACCTGTATTCTTTCAGTAGATTAAGATATGTTTTTAAGTAAGAGTAATTGTAGAATGAGTGCTCAAGTACATAGGTGGCAGTGATTTTACTACAATATACCCTAGCCCCAGGAAGCTTTAACTATGGTTGCAATGATCTCCATCAAATAAATTACTTTTAACTGTTGAACTGCTTCAGCAAAATACATATGTAAAACTCAAAGTAATATTTACTAAGATGAATTCAATATGAAGGAAAGCAATAAAGATTTAGATAATTATCCTAAAAGTCACATCGTCTGGACCATCTTGAAAGGTTAAGACATAACTTTTATTTTACTAAAATTCTAAACATGTAACCAGCTGATTGTTTAGCCTCCACCTCCTCTGCTACCTGTCTGGACCCTTTGCTCCTATTGTCCCTCACTACTCCCTCTCTCTAGAATGCAAGTTCTCCCGGACAGGTCCCTCTACCGTATGTTTCATATATGTCCAATTCTCCGTTATACTTGTTCTCCATGTCATATGCTTTTTTTTGTATGCTATGAGAATTTTCTGTTAATTGTATCTATGCTTTTATTATTCCTCTAGACTGAACCCTTGTTCTTGTATCTTTATGTCAGGCGCTACTAAAACTGTGCCGCCATACAAATAAACAATGATGACCAGTTTCAGAATAGTAGCCACCCACGGATTAGATCATAACTCCTGGATCATAAAGGATTATGACATGCATACTGTTCAGCAAATGAATGTACATACATACTGTTCTTACGTGCAGCTTTTTGACTGTCAATTACACCCAATTTACAACAAACTCTAAATCATTATTTTTGGTAGTAGTGGTATTTTTATTCCTACTACTACTATTGTTATTATTATTACTAGAGATGGCAGTTTGAAGTGACTAGATATATGAAGGAAGAATTCAACACTAATCATACCCCTAAATGTTGGAAGAAATAGAGTGCCTACTGTTTACAGGAAGAGGACATATGATACTTTAGACAAATGAAAAGGACGACTGAGGGGAAATGTTCCTGACCTGTCTTAATAACTCAACATAAATACATCTTAAAACACTTTAAATGTACGGTTAGCATCATAAAAATAATATATCAAAGGCAAATAAAAATGAATAGATTAAATAGCTATTTTAATTGCGTCTACATATGGCTTATCAGGCATCTCAGTGAATACCTTTTTATTCTATCATTATTTGCAATGTTTTAATATACTTTAAGTTGTGAGTGCAGTACTCTTCATTATTTGTAATGTACATACAACCATTTATTTGTAAAGTCACTAAAATAATCATCTAGTGAACTGTAATGAATGGCAATGGTGCAAGTAGATTTAAATTGTTAGAGGTACTGTACCTAACCATCCCCACTGTCTATCTATGCACTGTACTTACATTTTGTACCACATCTTATAAATGGACTTTGCCTTCTTATTAAATCTCTCCCCCATCTAATTTTCACCTAACCCTCCCTTATTTTATATCCATATAATAATAAAGAAAATACAATAGATAGATAGTTGGTGGTCCTTGTATTTCATGTTGTCATGCAAAATATCCCTTTATATTTTATCAGATTATTTTAGCACACCCCAACAATCTCAAAATGTAACTGAGGTTACGCAGAACAACATTTAAAAACCCACATCCAGATAATACACATTTCCTCACTGAGCATTATTACAATTGATGTTCTAGAATGCTGATCCTTGTGCACGGGTGTCGATTTAATTAATATATCGGTGCTGCGGTCACAATCCATCTCCTTGAAGCGCTCAGACAGAGCCCTAAGAGAAAATGCTGAACCTTGATTGAAGTCCTGAATTAAAACCAAGTTTAGTGGCAAGATGGTGGTGGGCATACCAGCAATTTCTAGACGTACGGCATACCAGGCTGTACAATCACTGAACTGACACCTTACATGACTACAGAACTAAATCAATATACTTTTTATGGACAGCAGTAAGGGTTTGTGCACATGGTTGTTTTTTAATTTTGGTCAGTGCTAAGTGAATAAAGGAGGGGAAAAAGTTTACTGCGAAATCATTAATCTCTATGGCGATATACTGGCGTGTGGTCATTATAGCAGGATGGAGCAGTGACTGATGAAAATAGTACATGTCTCCCCTTAATTGGCTAGTGTATGGTCAGCTTTAGTTGCCACACCAAAGAATGACAATTCCATCAGATCAAATTCAGGAATGTTAAATGAATGAAGCACCTAGTTCTTTAAAATAAAAACAGATGAAATATGACAAAGACACTGAATAGTGTTTGCAGGCAGGTATATTAGTCCCAGGTTTATAACCTACATGTTTTGAAACCAAAAGGAGAGTGATTATATTTGGGGGAATGCTCCCAGTGAGATGGTCAGTTCTTTAAGGAAAAGTTGGTGAAGGGTCCCTGGGGTTGTAGATGGAAATAGAAGGGTGGGCTCCATTTACAAGGTACAGTCCAGGGCTCTGTTCTGCTGTGAGACTGATTAATGCTGGCACATGTGAGCTGTGTTTAAAAGGGCAGCTTCAGTCTTTCACTACCTGGGGAAATGTACTGCAGAGTCTCTGTAAGAGGAAGCCTGATATTTGCTGTGAGAAAAGCATGCTGGGACTTCTTATGTTTTGTTTTAGTTTGTTAGTTAGGAATAACTTCTATTTAGTTAGTGCCGGACAGGCAAGGTGTTTATTTTGAAGTTTCTTTTATTTTCTTGCTAAATAAGTCTGAGGCCAGTTGTACCCTAAACCTTGGACTTGTGTGATCTCTCGGTTGGTACACACTATCATCTACCCCAGGAGATGACACCAGTTCCCCTACTCGGTAACAACACACACAAACTCAGTGAACACTTTATTAGGTACACCTGCTTATTAACGCAAATATCAAAGTCTAAATGCATAAAACATGCAGACATACTCAAGAGGTTGTTATTGTTCAGATCAAACACCAGTATGGGGTAAAACTGTGATCTAAGTGACTTTGACCGTGGAGTGATTGTTGGTGACAGACGTGGTCATTTCAGCATATCAGAATCTGCTGATCTCCTGGGATTTTCAAGCACAACAGTCTCTAGTTTATAGAGAATGGTACGCAAAAACAAAAAAACATATAGTGAGCAACAGTTCTGTGGCCGAAAACACCCTGTCAATGAAAGTGGTCAGAGGAGAATGGGCGGACTACAGCAGCAGAAAACCGCACTAGGTTCCACTCCTGTGACCTAAGAATAGGAAACTGAGGCTACACAGTGGTCACATGCTCACCAAAACATTGCCTGATCTGACAAATCTTGATTGCTGTTGCAACATGCAGATTGTAGGGTCAACATGAATCCATAGATCTATCCTGACTGGTGTCAATGTTGCAGCTGGTAGTGGTGAAATGGTGTGTGGATTGTTTTCTTGAAACACATTAGGGTCCTTAATACTAATTGAGCATTATTTAAATGCCGCAGCCTACCTGAATATTGTTGCTAACTATGTGCATCCTTTTATGGAAGCAGTCTACCTATCTTCTTATGGATGTGTAACTGACAAATCTTTTGCAACTGTGTGACACTATCATGTCAACATGGACCAGAATCTCTAATGAATGTTTCCAGCATGTTTTTGAATCCATGCCACAAAGAATTCCAGCTGTTCTGGGGGCAAAGGGGGATCCTAGCAAGTACTTGAAAGGTGTAACTAATAAAGTGGCCATTGAGTGTATATTTAGAATTTTGCTATATGATTTATCTTTTGCTGTAAAAATGTTGCTGGATGTATCTAGATTACCTTTGTGAGGTCTTTATACAGCTCTGGGTAGAGTAGAGCAGTTTCTGGCTTCACATCTTGATCCAGTACCAATGAGAAGACTGGAAACATTGTGTAGATGGTTGCATATCTTGGAAAATAAATAACACACTTTGTAATGTAAATTATACAAATGCTTTGCTTACTAACCTGATAAGTAAAGTTTTTTTGTTAAACTGTTAATATTTAGTAAGAACAGAATCCTAACAGACAAACTTCACAGTGAAAATTTAAGTATCATCTTATAACAGAACTATGAGCATAGCGCTGTCCATATAACATCATAGAAAATGTGTTTTAGGTGATATCTGAACTGTGAACATGCATTTTCAACACATATTGTTAGGGTACCTATCTGATTAGCACAAGGGCCCAAAAAGAAGAGTTTGGTCCACTTTATCTGTTGACATAAGGCTTCTTAGCTTTTGCATTAATTCATTAGTTTGGCATTTACAAGATACTGGAGTCATGTAGTCAGTGGGTGAAGACATCAGCCACAGTAAGTATATACATAGCACTTCAGGGAATCTGAGCCACGAGAACAGCACAAATAGCATGATGTTACCACGCGACAGGGAACCCCTGCTGAGGAGGCAGTAAAGAGGACTGCAAGCGGTAGGTTGCAATTTATGAATTAATGCATTTCTCCAACATTCTTGATGAGATACAATTACTACACAAATATATGCGGTAAATGATTATTTCACGACTCTTCCATCAGTAGTTCATGTGCCTGTTACTTAGCTGCTTCATCATTACTGTCAATGAGAAAACCACCATGTACCTGGTGTGGATACACAGCTGAATAGAACCCCTCCAGTGTCAATTACTTTCATTTGCCTGAAAATATCTGTTGTTGGTTTTTAAAGGACATTATTTTTTGCTTCCTCGCCATGTTAACTATTAGTGCATGAATAATATGGGAAAAACTAATTATAACATTTTCCTTTAGATATAATTAAAAGGCAACCAACTGATCTTGGCCCTGATGTAATCAAACAAAAATAGTTTTGTTACCAAGTTGTCACCAAATAAATACTAGTTTTAACTTACCCTACCATTAGGAATCCCTGGTACAAAGGAACAGATGCAAAATAGAAGACTGAGGAAAACACAGCCTTAAAAGGAAGTAAGAAATGAAAAATGAATACATTTAACATTTTAAACACTACAGTAAGACACAGTTTGGCAAATAAACATATTTTAAGGCATAATCAATATTTAAAAGGCATATCATATACTGTCTAAACATTGTGCGCAGAAGGATCATATATGTACGTCAGTAAAGAAACACACAATTATGACTTATCACAGAAAACATTGTATTTACTCATGGTGCGGAGGCATCTCTTTTGTTTTACACAACATTGGAATGACAACTTAATTTAGAGACACAGCAGTGCCCATTTTATGACAGCAGTGACAAGTTGCATGGAAATTGTAAGTTTGGGGTGCGTGACTACAAAGTCCTAAACAGATAATAAGATAAATGATATGTGGATTGGTTTCTCAATTTTGCATTCAACAAGGATAGTAGGGAAACTGAAATACTGTACCGTGTACAAATTATATAGTGCCCTTAAGATTTACTTGATATTGGCCATTACAGATTTTTTTGTTTTAGGTCTGTGACACATTTCAGTGGGTATATTTTGTATCTGTAATCCAACTGTCAAACTGTCTTAATTTTTGTTATGTAACAGGTGTGAAAGTGATAAATGTTTATTTTATGCTGACGTTTACCAGCTCTACAATCTCAGATGTCGGCAATGGTGTGGTTAAAATTGGGCTGCATTGAGCTGTAAATGCTATCAGCCAAGTAAAAAAAATGCTACATGCTATATCATACATCGCTGCTGTCAAGGCAGAATTGTAATTGAGCCCAGAAAGTGACTATGGAAGAGGGGCAGATTTTCACAGAACTATGGCAGTGCACACTGAGCAACTTGTAATTTTTTCCAGCCAGTAAACTGAGCTATTCTGAACTTTAAAGGCAGGATAATATGTATCCAAACAACATAACAAAGCATCATTTTAATTTATTACAGATTTAAAATATTTAGCTTGTAATTTTGAAAAACATTGTTACATTTTCTACAGAATGTGTCTACTTTGTGGTTTACTTATACAATAACATCAAAGGAATAAATAAACATGATGTTACCTGCATAGTGGAAATAATAAGGCCTCTGTGTATGACAAATTGCCCTAGTGCCGCTGATCTTTTATAACTGTTCCGACCGTGCACCATCAGTAATCTGCCAATATGCTTAAACTGGGTGATGGAAAAATCAGCTGCAAGAGAAGCTTGTTTTCCCTCCTACAATAAAAATATTAGCAAAACAATCAGATGTTAACAAGTCCAGGCTTAATTGCCAGCCCCTAGGTCAGTTTTCCAATTGCCTCCAACACATTTGATCAGAATAAACACAGATTGCATGGCATGCTGGCTTTTCAGTGTTGTAGGGTTTTATAGGTGATGCTACAAATGTTTAAGCCTTTTTTCCACAAGCATAAAGAAATGGAACAAAATTCCTTTGGAGCATAAATAAAACAAAACCATTGGAGCGAGGAACGACCACTGGCAGGTGCCAATACAATTTTATCCCCAGCAAAAGTACTTGTTGATGGGAACTTAGTGGGCAGTCAGCCACCTCAGACACACTGTGTCTGGGGCTATGAGGAATTTCTATATACATTCAGACTTAACATAGTAGCAACACTGACCCATTTGCTTCCTGAGTATGACAATTTATTAGTGAGTGATTTATACTAAATTTACCATGTATTTTTCCTTATCTTGTACTGTATTGTCTTTTGATACTTGAGCAGCTACCCTGCTCCTGGAAGCTCATATTTGTCAACTATGTTTTTCTGCCCTCCAAGTGATTCCGAGGCAGAGGTGAAGTGCAAGTGCAGAAGGAGTAATTGCACCAATAATCACTTAATTTTGTCTATGATACAATGCTATCAAAATAGCATTTTGGCACAGGGTCATAATGACGTGACTCATAGTGAAACGAGTCATGGAGACCCCCATCGTGAACACTTCATTAGCAAGTGGGCATGATGCAGGACATTAGCCTGCTCTTCTGGGACACTTACGCGGAATTCGGGAGTCTCCGGAACAATCCGGGAGAGTGGGAAAATATGTGGAAGCTATCACATGGATGGTTTGCAATTTGATACACCTAAACAACTTTAATACAACAATTTTCTGTAGTTTCAGCAGCAGACACTTTTTATTTTAGGTGTAATGTACAGTCATGGCCAAAAATTTGAGATTGACACAAGTATTGGTTTTCACAAAGTTTCTTGCTTCAGTGATTTTAGACCTTTTTATCAGATGTTGCTATGATATACTGAAGTAAAATTACAAGTATTTTATAAGTGTCAAAGGCTGTTATTGACAATTACGTTAAGTTTATGCAAAGAGTCAATATTTGCAGTGTTGACCTTTCTTTTTGAAGACCTCTGCAATTTGCCCTGGCATGCTGTCAATTAACTTCTGGGCCACATACTGACTGATAGCCGCCCATTCTTGCCTAATCAATGCTTGGAGTTTGTCAGAATTTGAGGGTTTTTGTTTGTCCACCTGCCTCTTGAGGATTGACCACAAGTTCTCAATGGGATTAAGGTCTGGGGCGTTTCCTGGCCATTGACCCCTATGTTTTGATACCCAAGCCACTGAGTTATCACTTTTGCCTTATGGCAAGGTGCTCCATCATGCTGGAAAAGACATTGCTCATCACCACACTGTTCTTGGATGGTTGGGAGAAGTTGCTCTTGGAGGATGTTTTGGTGCCATTCTTTATTCATGGCTGTGTTCTTAGTCAAAATTGTAAGTGAATACCAAACAAGCAAAAGAGGAAAAACATGTTTTAATGGGACACGCAGTGATTTGTGTTATTTCACTTTTGTATTAAAAAATATTTTTATTAAATCAATTCAAATTAATTATTTAAAAGAGTGTTCCCAATATTGTCCTGAGTATTACTAGTAGCGAAATGGTGAAAATGATAGACTTAAGTTAAAATATCATAAAAAAATGGAAGCTATGCCGCCAGGCCTTGGTGCGTATGTATTTGAACAGTATATTGATTTATATAGGCACCAATGTGTTACTTGTAAGTATCAATCTAATAAACATCTTAGGCTGTGATCAACATTATTTTTCAAATAAAGATGTATTATCCACCTAATTAGTCTTTTGTCAATTCTATATTCATATTAAGAGAATGTCAAAATGAATGCCCCAAGAATATATCAACTTGAGGAACATACTCCTAAGAAATGTAAATGTAGATCTGACTAATATCTTATCCAAACACTGATATCTAGACAAACTATGGTGAGCGGGTTCCCACGTGGGTAGATATCTATGGTGGTAATACAGAGGTTATAATTACCGACTGAGATTCACTAAGAGGGTATAAGAGCCAACTATCTTCAGCTAACGCTATTTATATTAGAGATAGCTTGCATACAATAATGATAGGCTCTCTATCTAGTTTAGCTAGCTGGCAATGAAGGCAGTGTAAAGCTATCGTTATAAGGCATCGGACCCTTTGAAAAGATTTTATCCTCCTCTATATAGTAGTAGTCAGAACCCCATATTAGTATTCAGATTGTAATGAATTAAAACAGCATAAGGCTATCTTATTCATAGGCGATCGGGATTGTGAATACCTAGTGCGGAGGAAACTATTCCAATTAAAATTGTGAGTGAGCCCACTCCCTTGGCTGAGAAGTAACACATGAATGGTCTCAGGATGCTTTACTGTTGGCATTACACATGACTGATGGTAGCGCTCGTCTTTCCTTCCCCAGACAAGCGTTTTTCCAGATGCCCCAAACAATCTGAAAGGGGATTCATCAGAAAAAATAACTTTATCCCAATCCTCAGTAGTCCAATCCCTGTACCTTTTGCAGAATATCAGTCTGTCCCTGATGTTTTACCTGGAGAGAAGTGAATTCTTTGCTTGCCTTCTTGACACCAGGCTATCCTCCAAAAGTCTTCGCCTCACTGTGCGTGCAGATGTACTCACACCTGCCTGCTGCCATTCCTGAGCAAGATCTGCACTGGTGGTGCCCCAATCCCACAGCTGAATCAACTTAGGTCCTGGCTCTTGCTGGATGTTCTTGGGCACACTGAAGCCTTCTTCACAACTATTTAACCCCCTCTCCTTGAAGTTCTTGATGATCCGATAAATGGCTGATTTAGGTGCAATCTTACTAGCAGCAATATCCTTGCCTGTGAAGCCCTTTTTGTGCAAAGCAATGATGACTGCACATGTTTCCTTGCAGATAACCATGGTTAACAGAGAAAGAACAATTGTTGAAAAGCACCACTCTCCTTTTAAAGCTTCCAGTCATTCTAACTCAATCAACATGACAGAGTGATCTCCAGCCTTGTCCTTGTCAACACTTTCACCTGTGTTATTGAGAGAATCACTGACCTGATGTTAGCTGGTCCTTTTGTGGCAGGGCTGAAATGCAGTGGAAATGTTGTTTTTGGGATAAAGATCATTGTCATGGCAAAGAGGGACTTTGAAATTAATTGAAATTCATCTGATCACTCTTCATGACATTCTGGAGTATAGGCAAATTGCCATCATAAAAACTGAGGCAGCAGACTTTGTGAAAAATAATATTTGTGTAATTTTTAGAACTTTTGGCCATGACTGTAGGACTGTAAAACTGAAAGCAGGATCCTCCTCCTTCATGTTTTATAATTGTCTGTTCATCCTTAGCGACAGGAAGTTATCATAAGCCAGAAAAAAAATATTTGGACTTGTGCATAGTATCATGAGAAATGCAGCAATTTTATTATCTCCACCAACAGATATGTGTGAGCATTTGAAAACAGGTCAGTAAACCTATCAGCAAATTTAATGAAATGTTACCTTTCCCTCTATGCCAATGCCACAGTCAGCTGCTTGGATCATGCTCACATCATTACCTCCATCACCTGAAAAAAGACAAAGTGTTATTACATTACAATTTCTACTACATGTGGATGGCTAAAAAAGAAATATTTTAGATAACTCATATAAAAAGCAACTTGCAAAGGGGCAGATGATCATTCATGGAGGTGATCAGTTTGGACTAAGATTATATTAACAAAGCAGATCTGAATCATAGCAATGTGACTGTATAAAGTCCAACAGAACATTATTGTAAATGATATTTCCTGGACATAAAAGTGTAAACTTTTATGAAGCATTGCATAGGGGGTAATTCAAAGGGGGAAATTGAATTTCCTGCATCAGCTGCGCTCATTTCCGGGCACAACCTGATCATAACAGATTTTCCTGCGCACCCACTGAATTCCAGTTAAAAAAAGGGTTGTATTGTGGTAAAACGGTTTACAATGTTTCTTGCCAATAAAGCTTTTTCATTTTCAGCAGCTCATATATCACATTTTACTAGTGCTCCAAAAGTACCAACAGGAGTAATGGAAAATGACTAATAATTTACTTTGTAATCATTTGTATAGCAAATAGCCTAAAATGTTGGCATCAAATTATATGAATACGTCTGAGAATGGTAAGTTTTAATTTATTTACTGCCTTGTCAGTGGATCCATCAATGTCACATATATGTGGTACAACATGCAATGAATGGTTTGCAGCGCTTTCTCACCTATGGCACATGTGCGTCTTCCCGTGTGCTGCTGAAGAAGCTTCACTATTTGAGCTTTCTGTGTCGGTGAACATCGGCAGCACACAACAGCAGGGCACTGACATGCAAGTTCAACAAATTCATGCTCATAATACTTTAAACACACCTATGGAATGCAAAGAGGAAGGTGATGTTTAATTTTTAATACACTTCCATCAACGCATTATGCTTCTTAGAGAGCTAGATTTGGTTTAAAACTCTGTTTATGAATTTTCAAAAATATAACAGTGCACAGGTCAATAGAAGGCAAAGTCACAATAAGCCTGGTGATACAGTAATGGATGTTTTGGTTGCTCAGTTAATTATGACTCAAATAATTAATCATCCTATCTTGGGTAATTCATATTTTTGACAAGTATAAGGTTTGAATACTTAATCTATGAGCCAGTGCATTTATATTCAGCTCCCAAGAAGACAGTCAAAAAGGAGCCAGGTTTGAAAATGAGATTAGGAGTAACAGACACTAAACCTCATGTCTCACAGCTCCTGCCTCGCTTAAGCATTTGGCTTGGGAGGAACTGAGAGGTGATGTCTGATAGAATGCAGAATATTTACAGGCTAACCACCTTAACCTGGTATTACAAAATGTCTCACAGCAATCTCCTGCCACACAACTGATATCATCCATCTTCGTGCATAAATCGATTTTGACTGACATCTTAGACTAATGAACCAGAGCATCAGATTCCTGGGCACCTCTTCTCCCAGAATCTTTTTGCAAAGTCATAGCTTTGAGTCCCAAAAAGATCTTAATTACGAATACTCCCACCAGATAGGAAGAGGGTTAGTTAGTCCTGTGTAATATCTCCAACAGGTGTTTGTTTGATGTCCCTGATTGTATCTTGTTAAAGGTTTTATTATTATTATTATTATTATATTTAACTTATAAGGCGCCACAAAGGGTCCGCAGCGCCGTACATTGCATGTACGGAAAACAGAGAACCAAGACACAACATGATACAGAAAGAACAAAAATATATACAAACACAGGTAACAAGGTAAAGCAAACCAGATTATTTCTGGGACAGATAGTGAAAGGGATGGTAGAAATCAGCGAGAAGTAGGCCGAAGTTTAAGAAAACAGGGCTAGCGAAGCAGGCCAAGAGGTACAGAGAGTGATGGAATAGTAGAAGGAGCACACAAGGAAAGAGGGCCCTGCTCCTGAGAGCTTACATCCTAAAGGGAAGGGGGAGACACAAATAGGGTGGTACTAACTGGAGGAGAGAGCCAGGACAAGGAAGTTAGGAGGAGGACTGATAGACTTGAATAAAGAAATGAGTCTTAAGGGCACGCTTGAAGCCTTTGAGAGTAGATGCTAACCTGATGGAACGTGGAAGATCGTTCCACAGCAGGGGAGCAGCCTGGGCAAAGTCCTGAAGACGGGAGTGAGAGGAGGTGATTAGTGAAGCGGCGGTCACAGGCAAAGCAGGGGGGGACGGGTAGGAGTGTAGGTAGAGATCAGATTGGAGATGTAGGGAGGGGAGGATTGATTAAGAGCTTTGAAGGTGAGGGTGAGGAGTTTAAATTTAAGAGGGTCAA